>NW_026930273.1:5000-41428 GCF_032062105.1 Saccostrea cuccullata
CAAACTCAAACAAATTAATTATTAATTATTTTTAAAATCTTATTTTTTCTTTCAATATTGTTGCAGTTCTTTATGTGTGTTATTCAAACAGCTTGCTTGATACATATATTAATGTACTTGGATTTGTGTACATGGAGACTGCGTGATACATGTACCTTCTTAAAACTACTGGTTCTTGGTTTCCGATATCTTCATAATCTTGTCCGTCAAACAAATAAATTCGCAATTATGATAAAAAATACAAAAACCTCATTCTGTAATCATATTTAATTCTCTCTGCATATTTTCATTTATTAATTTGGGTTTTAAAATCGTTTTGATTGCTATCGCCATGTGTTAAGTTCTCTATGCACCCTCACCGCACTGCTCCATGTGCTCAGACAATATAGGATTGTAGTAGATCGCAATGCATACATAAAAATTTTTTAATCGTACATCAATATCTTTCAAAATTTAAAGAATTTTGTGTATTACACAGTATAATATTTATTTTTATTTTAGAGATTTAAATCAGCATTAAATATTATACAGCTGTTAAACATAACTTACACATATTTCCCCTTATTACGTCACTGGTCGAAATTACCCCGCGTCCTTAAAAACAGTAGGGGTAATTTCGACCAAATTCAAACGGACGTTTCTTGTGCTTTTCGAGAAAAATCCAAGATAAAAATGTGAAATTCGGCTACTTATTACACTCCAAGAAAATAATAAAATAATTTCAATTTAATTCGAACTGTTAAAATGTTGAACATTGTCTAACTCAAAAAGAGGTCATACAAGTTATCTCTCTTGTATTTCGTTGATCACATCAAGCGCACTGAAGACGGACTTCCGAGTGTCAAACTGAGGGGATAAAAAATAGATCTAGTGAAAAAAATAGTTATACCTCTGACCAAACCATTTTTGCGATGAGAAATTGTACTAGGAAATCCAGTTTTAGGAATAGTTTACTTTAAAACCGAATTAAAGAAACTTGTCTCAACAATACCGTAAATCATGATGCAGTGTTGTGTTTGTTTGGTCGAAATTGAACCATGGTCGAAATTACCCCGACTTACCCTAGTTGTCAATGCCTAAATTAGATAACATAAATTCCATAAACAAATATAAATATAAATGCTTACCTGTTGCAATCTGTGTATTAGTACTGAAATATACTGCATCCCTTTGGATTTTCTCAGCTTTTGCCATTTTGGGAACATCGGTGCCAGCTGCAAGCACAGCGGCACTGCATGTATAAAAACCAGCTAACCCGAGTTTCACTCACATCCGCTCTCTCGCTAAATAATAATGGTCCGGAGTGACATTTTGAGCACAATATGAGGCCTCTGACCAGAACAATGAACATCAAACTCGATTACCCTACTTCCAGTCATCTAACGAACTTACTGGTCAAAATGAGGGTTATGCTATGACAGCAAAAACATGCATGGAATCACGAATAAGGTTATTTCACAAGTACGATCTGCTAAAACAACTGGACGCTTGTCAAATTATGTCTTTTCTTGAACCGGTCCTTCCCTGGCCGACTTTTCATGGGCGCCGCCATCTTCAATTTTATAGTCTCGGATACATCGTTTTATTTTAAAAGATGCACATTTAAACTATTTCAACGTCAACTTTGTTATCATCAAGTTGTTTTCTTTAATTATCTATCAATTGAAACAAAAATATTTGAATTTTGGCCTTTGATATTGACTCGAAATGAAAAAGCATTTTATATCGTAAATCACCGAGATCAAGCCGAAGTTTACCGAAAATTACAGCCTATGTTTAGTTTGTTTATAAAAGTATATGTAAAAGAG
This sequence comes from Saccostrea cuccullata, assembly GCF_032062105.1. NCBI lineage: Eukaryota > Metazoa > Mollusca > Bivalvia > Ostreida > Ostreidae > Saccostrea > Saccostrea cuccullata. The sequence continues at coordinate 6,809 of NW_026930273.1, forward strand.
AGAAAATCGGATCTGTCAATGAATATGTTAAATGCGATATGAAGAATTAAAAGCGCGATTTGCCAATTTAATTAATTCGAATAGGGCGAATTATTCTATGGGCAAGTTACCTAAGGTGCGAAGCATTCTCGCGCAAGCGTAGCCTGTCGTTTGCCCAGGGCATCCGGTTTAACTTCGCTTATATATTTACTGCGTGGACCTCAGGGTCCACGCAATGAGAATAAAGTACAGGGTACCTTTTTTTCGGAATGTTCGTAATTTTCATTTCGTAGGCAAACTTGAATGAACAGGATCATAATAAGTAATTAACATACCGGTAATTGAAAATAATTTTTTTTACACTGAAACAAGAAATGACATGACTTTATTTTATATTAATATTGTTGAATGTGATTTGCTGGAAAAATTATTGGGTCTAGAAAATTTGTTCTATAAATTTTTTTTTACACTCAAATAAGAAATGACATGACTTTATTTTATAATATTGTTGAATGTGATTTGCTGGAAAAATTATTGGGTCTAGAAAATTTGTTCTATAAAACAACCATGAAGCTTTGTGATGTCAGTTTCTCAAAAGAATATTAGTTTGGTCTATTTTCTCTTCAGCTATATCTAATCCCTCCTTGCTTGATCAAATATTACATACCAGTACTGTACTTATATATGTAATTGTACCTCAGTCTTGAACCATTTTTTAAAGTGAATAAACTGAACTGGCTCTAGCTTATGATTAACGTCCTTAGTTAATAATTAGTTGTTATTGTGCCTATTTCGTGAGGGGTGGTTTGGAGGTTTGGTTCCAACTTCTTTTCTTTTTTTATAAGAGTACTGTTCGGATATATGAACATAAGATGATCATCAGACTGAAACAAAAAAAGCGTGTGGGCGGTTTCAATGAATATTTTCATACTAAATTAATAGTACTATTAATTTAAACTTATTCCGAGAAAAAGGGGGGTACGTAATTCGTGTCTCTCTATAATGCATCCATAATATTTTATAAACAAAAATGGCATTTCAATAAAACTATTTCCTTTCAAATATGGATGTAGTACATTTGAATATATATTAATATTTTCTTTTTGCAACATCATTAGGAACTTGTATAAGCCCATTTAATTGCAGGGATGTTTACTTTTAAAATTGACGATTTCTTCCTTTTATACGTTATGGGTTTCATATTCAGCGAAGACTAATCTTTTATGTGAAGTATATTGTGGAAATTAGATGCCTTAATTATTTAACATAATTTGTAGAGACATTCCAACATCTTCGACGCGCATTTTTTTCAATATCGTCATTTTGAATATATGGTATATGCATTTAGATTGTAATTTTTAATTGTGTGTTTCAGTCAAATCTTGAAATTTAATACTGTACATTGTATCAGATCATACATCTATCCAGAGACGAACTTCAGACTCGCTAGTTTAACTTTAATTCTTTAAAAATTTTAACTTTTCACACTGATTTAGTTATCCGCGACATTTGCTCTTAAACCGGAAGTTTTGTGATACCTGCTATAAGGAACAGATAACTCGTGCTAAGAACGATAACCCGAGGTTACGGGAGGAGAGATAAAGACAACCATTTTGTTACTTTAACTTAGTAAGTCATATTGATACTGGACCATTTGAGAAAAATATTAAGTGAAATTAGAACATACATAGCGCCGGAATGGAAAATTTACATGTAAATATCCTACACTTTAAGTTTTCCAAAGAAAAAATGTATAATTCAAAATCAAGAAAATTGAACCGGTATTTTCTTATATTTTGGCGATTAAAAAAATTTAAATGGCAAAAAAATAGAGATTCAGTAGATGACGTCACAATATTTGACCTCTGACCTCTTGATATGACCTTGACCTTTATAGTACACAAAGAATGGAGACTCCTTATATGTGTGTGTCCAAATATCAGCCCTCTACTATCTATAAAACAAAAGTTACACTGCATTTTATATAATATAATTAATGATCCCTGTTCTGTATATATACAATGATTAAAACAAATTTCAAAAGATTAAAAATGTAATTTAATTAATTACTTTTGAAAAGGAATTGTAATTAAATTAATTACATGTCTTAGAAAGCCTGTGATTTAATTGTATTTTAACTGAAGAAAAAGTAATTGTAATTTGATTAATTACTTTTTTAGATAATTGACCCAATCCCTGGTACATGTACATATTTTTCGCAGGTAGTATATAGGTCCTTGGTTTAAGACAGCAGAAGAAGTGTGCAATTATTATTTAACCCCTCAATATTATCACGAAAGTGTTTTATGTACTTGCAAACGTCAAAGCGTTTGTACGGATTCGAAGCAACTATTAATGATCTAAAACAACTCCAATGTTAAATATGAGCATGGAACAATGTCTTTTGAATATAATCTTTCGATTTCGGACTTATTAAGTGATAAAGAAGCTCTACGTTTTTCCGGTGACGAGTGAAATATTGTGCAATAAACCGACGAAAACCACGTGTCGCAATTGAATCGTAAACACGTTGTAGACTGTCAAGCTTTGGGACTCATTCACTTGATTGGAGAACGGGTGTGACGAAGACATCGTCACGTGTTGAAAATTGCCTTCCATATAACTTAATGGTCTCGACCTGTTAAGAGTATCCAAAAATTTCCTCAAATTTGACCGTGTTCCAAAGCCTTTGAAACCCTGTCCACCTAAAATCTCTCCTTTATCGCTGTCATTTTCAACTCATACTTCCACGTCAACCACCCTCATTTCATCAAATATTGCACGGAAAAATTCTTACCCAATTTCATGAAACCTTTTATGCTTGCTTTTAAAGTTAGCACTTGTAAGAGCTTAGTATTATCCCCAAACATCCTTTATTCTTGCTTTAAATGCTATGTTACAGGCTTTCTTCAAAACATTCAAAACAGATGCAAGATACAACATAATTATGTAGACATGCGATTATTTATGTCAACATGCAAGATACTTTTATAGACATGCAACTTATCTATGTCAGCATGCAAGATAATTATGTCAACATGCGACTTATTTATTTCAACATGCATGAGATTTATGTTAACATGCAAGATATATAAATTGATGTGCAGCCTATTTTCTTGAACTTTGACATAAATATTTTGTATGTTAAAATATAACTCGCATGTTGACTTAACTACATGTAAGTTGCATGTTGACATAAATAAGCAGCATGTTAAAATAATTATCTTGCATGTGAACATAAATGTCTTGCATTCCTACATAATTATCTCACATGTTAACATAAGCGAACCGCATCTTGTCATAATTATGTTGCATCTTGCATCTACGTGTCAGATACAGGCTTACATACGTGGTTTTAACAATATTAAAATCATTTGTTACTTGCATTTTAACATAATTATCTTGCTTGTAGACATGATTTTCTTGCATGTTAATATATTTTACCTTGCAAGTAGGGGGCAGAAATACATGTATTCCACCATACATGTATGTTCAGATGTTAAAAGTATGTTATGTATTCCAAAACATTGTGCTTAATGGAAAAAATCTCTGTGATTTTAAAGACATGTAGCTTTCTCTGTCGTGACAGTATAGATTTGTTGTTTTTGGGGTAGAAAGGTAATTCGATTACCAAGAAAGTTCTCAAACTTTTGTCATCTGGAATCAAATTGTGTTCGTATTTGGGTGAGAATTGTATAATTGTTCTATTTAAGAGCACCTGCAGATTCCTTATGATTACTTTCACGCACAAGTTTACGTACCAATAGTCCTAAGTCATTCTTGACTTCTAGTCAACACTTCTCTTACAACAAAATGTTCTTGAACACTCCAAGAACTTTACAAGGCAACTCAATCCACATTTCTTTGCTATGATAATGTAAGGTTATATCAAGAATCGGGGGGGGGGGGGGGTGAACAGGAACATTTTCCTGTTTCCGATTTTGTAAATTTTTAAAATTTAAATACATCATCTTTATATATCTCAGTTGATTCGATATGCAAGAACATGCTTTACATATGAACAATTTTTAAAACGAGGTAAAATATTGACAAACAAGTTAATGAAATAAGCATATCAGCGTTTGTATGGTCGATACAATGACCTTGTCAGCAAATTGTATACAATTGATCATTGAATCGAATGCTGACTGACGTTTTTCACGCTACACTGTAATTCTTAGTCCATTATTTATTTATACACTGAATTGACGGCGGTTTTTCCCGTTAATTATTTCCCGATCATGACAAGGAGCACACTGCAGGTGTGACCAGTCGGCAGGGGATGCTCTCTCCTCCATGGCACCTGATCCCACCTCTGATGTTTTGGAGGTCCGTGTTTGCTACTATTTTGTGTTATTTTAGAGACTTTGATATTGAATACTGTTCGTTATCGCCATATCCTTCATACAAAGTTTAATACAGGAGTACTTGTAGACAACATGAAATAAATTTGTGAATACGGTTGATTTTTTTAATGGAGAATAACAAAATGCGAATACAGGGACATAGAATCAGAACTGGACAATCAAGAACATTTATGGTTTAAGTTTATTATACTGTGCTACTTATGATATTTCCTAATAAATAGGTTGATATTTAGATATTACATTCATGTTTATATGATTAAATAATCCCTAGTTCTCTGACTGGTTTTGATCCTCCATTTTAAAAATCATACTAAGTGTATCTTAATACATGACAGAGAGCTCTTACAACAAATACTATATTTAACGTTAGTGAAAACTTTGATTGACTATAGTGAATACTTTGATTGACTAAAGTGAACACTTTGACACTTTGATTTATATCATTATAGTGAACACTTTAACCCCAGTCACATTTCCAAAAAAGACCAACGGCCGACGGGTTTTGAAGCAAATATGGGATTCTTCGGGTGACAGTCGTCAGTTCATCGGCCGTTGTCTTCGCCGATTTTGACCTCTTTTTTTTGTCGGCCGACCAATTTTGCGTCCATCGGTCCAAGTTATAATTTTTTATGCGTCGGTGGCCGATTCCTTCAATTGAAGTTATCTTTCGACCAACCTTTGATCATCGTCCGACCATCGGCGGTCAGTTTATAAAGTCGGTTGTCCGTCGTTGCACAATAAGGGTGTTTAAAATTTCGGCCGACGGTTAAAATCAAACTGTAGCTCAGAGCTCGATGATCGGACGACGATTGGCCGACTTGTGAATATTTAACCTAGTAAGGATACATGACACAAACAAAATTTTGATGCATGGATTGATATAAATTTTTTGAACGGAAATAACATGAACTAGTGCTAATTGTAACGGGGACCGTTACAGATGTTCCCCAAACGCTCCCCATTCTCTTTCATAGTCATATTCCCTGTAAGCGTAATTAAATAAGACAAACTCTATGCATTTGATACTTAAATAACGTTTACCCAGAAGTGTACCATGTTCATTCAAATTTTATCATTGCACACTTGCGCATGTGAATGCATGTGCGTAATGACAATATCATATTGTCTACACAATCTATGTATTTTAATATGCTAAATATTAAAGTATTTAATCCGAAAGTAAAAAAAAAACGCGCATTCAAGTGTATTTTTGATTTTACCCATTTCACAAGCACGCACGTGCATACATGAGCATGGTGACCATACCTTCTTGTAGAAGTCTATTATATCTATCTATGTTCCAAATCCCATCTTGTTTGGATGAAAACCAAGGGAGTTATAGCTGTTTAAAGTTTCAGCCAATCAGATTGCAGCGCACGTTCACGCACGTGTATGCATGTGCATGGTGACCATACCTTCTTGTAGAAGTCCATTATATATATCTTTGTTCCAAATCCCATCCTGTTTGGTTGAAAACCAAGGGAGTTATAACTGTTTAAAGTTTCAGCCAATCAGATTACAGCGCACATGCATTCACAAGTTTTCATGATAATTGCTATATATTTTGTTGTAGGATATCGTAATGCATGGCTATGTTTAAAATTTCAAAGGATTTCGTCAAAAAACAAGAAAGATATTGATACTTTAGTTTCAGCCAATCAGAGCGAAGCGCACGTGCATGCGCGTGAGATCTTACTTTTTTGACCATGTCATATTGTCTACGCTACTAATATATCCTTATATTATGAGTTTCAAAGCATTTCATGAAAACTGTAAAAAGTTACGTCTATATCAATTAAATCAGTAATTTCACGTGTTGCACGTGCACGCTCTTGCAAGCTCGTGCGCGCAAAATGACCTTGATTCCGCAAATCTACATTACATGCCTACTGACCCTAAAAAGGTTTTACCTAAGTCGGATGTGTAGTTTACAAGATCACTCCCGGACAAAAAAGTACCCAGGAAGAAGAAGAAGAATAACTAGATGCGTTCTTGTTGCTAGAGCAACAAGCGGTCTTCCGACCGACTTTTCATTAGAGTTCTATGCAGTGTCATCCATGGAATAGATTTCAGAATGCATTTTCTTCGTTTACGTTTATTAACAGCAGTCTTTCGACATAGATCATGAATATTAACATTATTCCACAAAATATCTAAAAATATAGCTTTTAAAAATCGACAAAATCTTCAATACATTATAAAAAAGAAAGAAAAGTCATATGCAACTGAGAAAAGACAGAAACAGAGAAAAATATTTTGCAACGCCCACAGCGGGATCGAACCCCCGACAGTGTGACAAAATTTGATCGGTCATATCTTTGTAAAAAATGCACGCATGAAAATGTTGAAAACATATTTAGAATTCTTGACAGATACTCTATCAACCCTGTGATTTCCTAAAGAAAAATATTAAAAAACAAAAAAGTTGAAAAATTGGACTTTTTGAATTCACTTCCGTTTGCTACCGGAAGTCAGAACGACGAAAAATGAAGGTCGATCAACACATCTACAGTCGATGTTCTATCACGTCCGTAAGTTTCAGTTTTATATCTGTTACTGTTCTCGAGAATTTTTTGGGACAAAATTCCATTTAAAAAATACAATTTTCCCCCAAAAACCCGAAAGGAAGTAAATTTCGAAAAAGTGAGGGACACCCCTGGAGATATTAACATGATGCACCATCCCTGAAAAAATCGTTCAAATTGAACCACGCACAGCGAAGATATGACCTGTACTATGAAAAGTGGAATAATAATAATAATAATAATAATAGAAAACAGAAGGAAAACAATAAGGTCTTCCGAAGGAAGTCGGAAGACCTTAATAAGAAACAGTACAATAACTATAAGGTCTTCCGTGAAGACGGAAGACCTTAATAAGAAACAATAGAATCACTATAAGGTCTTCCGTGAAGACGAAAGACCTTAATAATTATAAAAGACAGGCCATTATTCATAATTTCGCGCCAAACGCCACGTTAAATCTTTGCTCCTTTTCATTGGACTGATCTATTAAATAGATGTGATAGCTTCAATGAAATTAAGAAAAAAGAATGTTCTCATAGCCTACATTTCGAGGTTTAGAAAATATTTTTAACACATTGTACACATTCTATAGAAAAGTAGCACAAAAGCAGTGAAATGACTATAATTTGTTTTTTTTAATACCCGACTCAGAAGTGAATTATGCAGAGTAGATACACTTTTTTAAAAATGTTAAAATGTTTCGCCGAAAAACATGCTTCGCTCTACGACAGTCAAGGAATCAGATAAAATTTATGTTCAACAACTTGATTCAGATCTTTATAGAAAAGAATGTTAATATAAACTCCATTAGACGATTTTATTAGCCGTTCTCGAGAAAATGGTTTTCTTATTTCTGTCTTTTCCATTCGTTTAATATCACACAAGTGTGCATGGGAAAAACAGTGGTTATACGTTTTATACTTACTCTATACATGCATCGATATTGTTTCTTGAAAAAACTATAACTTATAACTATGATTTAAGATCTGTTTTTCCGTCTTGCAAAACAAATGATAATATAGGTATCTCTCATTTGCACATTTAGTCTTTTCTTTTTCTACTTTGAGAACCAACCAAAACCAGTTACAGAAGACGTTTGAGAAGAACCTGGAATAAATCTTTAGTTTGACACAGAATTGTAACGTAATTACTAAGTGATCTATTAACGCGCAAACCATTAGCTATTGGGAGCACTGCTCTAAATATACTTGTGTATACATTTGCAACAGTACACCTGTCTAAGAATTATAAAAGGCGGGCCACTATTGATAATTACGCGCCAAACACCACGAGTAAATATTCGCGCCTTTTCTTTGGACTGATCTATTAAATAGGTGTGATAGCTTCAATGAAATTAAATAAATAAAACGTTCTTATGGCTTTTATTTTATTTCGACGTTAAGAAAGTATATTTAACACATTTTACACATTACATATCGTATCTAGCCCAGTTAAACTAAAGCAGTGAAACGGAAATTAAGTTTTAAGATTGACACGTAATTACAACGTACTACTACGTGAAAGTCCAAGTAGTTTTTTTATATTTCATGTATCCTTATGTCTGAATGGTTTAATCAAACGCTCAGCTGCCTCCATAAACCCCTACTCGCGAAATGGCGGAGTTGACAGAGGCAGACGCCATCTTGGGCCCGCTTCAGATTTTCAAATATTAATATCTAGAGTTCAGATTAACCAATATTCAAACAACTTATATAGTAAGCATCAATAGAAGGGTTTCTATTAGTATTCCAAAAATAAATAAAAAATATTGAAAAACAAAAAAGTTAGAAAATACAATTTTTTTAATTCGTTTCTCCTAACAACAGGAAGTAACGACGACGAACGAAAGGTCGCGTCCTGGATAGTATATATCACGATCTATAATCCCTGAAAGTTTCACATTTATATCTTATACCGTTCTTGAGATTAACCGTAGACAAAATGTCATTTTAAATTCAGAAAATGTCCCGTAACTTGGCACCAGAAGCGAATTTTCAAAAAATCTCTCGGAAAAAATAACTTCAGATAATAACACATAATTTCTGTAAATTTCATGAAAATCCACCCAGTAGTCTTCGAGAAATCGCGTGCACAAAATTCGGTGTACGGAAAAATAATAATAATAACTAGATACGATCTCGTTGCGAGCAACGAGAGGTCTTCCGTCCGATTCAGGAAAAAAAACTTGTAAAATCGAACCAAAAAGTGATTCAAAATTTTGATCACAAGGAGGAGTGAATCCAGGTCGCCAACGTGAATGCGCCTTTTTTTTCTCTTTTCTAACCAACGCGCGAACCAATTAGCTATTGGGAATACTGCTTTAAATATACTTGTGTATACTTTTGCAACAGTACACCTGTCTAAGAATCATAAAAGTCGGGCCACTATTCATAATTTCGTGTCAAACGCCACGCGTAAATATTCGCACCTTTTCTTTGTACTGATCTATTAAAGAGGTGCAATAGCTTCAATGAAATTAATTAAATAAAACATTCTTATCACCTTTATTTTATTTCGGCGTTAGGAAAGTATATTTAACACATTGTACACATTACATATCGTATCTAGCCCAGTAACACTAAAGGAGTGAAACGTAAATTAAGTTATTTAAGATTAACACTGAATTGCAACATACTACTACGTGAGAGTCCAAGTAGTTTTTTGCATTTCATGTATCCTTATGTCAGAATGGTTTAATCAAACGCTCAGCTGCCTCCATAAGCCCCTACTCGCGAAATGTCGGAGTTGACAGAGACAGCCGCCATCTTCGGCCAGGAACGTTCTTTAAGCCTAAATTTCGAGGTTTAGAAAGTATATTTAACAGATTGTACATATTCTATATCTTATATAGGTAAGAAACACAAAAGAAGTGAAATGGTAATCATTTTTAACTTTTTTTTAATTACCCGTTTATCCCCAAAGTGAACTAACCCGATTCTTTACACCTTCATGAAAAGGTAGAAATGGTTCGATGAAAGACATGTCTCGCCCCTCGACGGTCAAGGAATCAGATTTCATTTATGTTCAATGTTCAACTTTAAATACCTTTGAGAAAAGAATGTTAATATAAACTCCATTAGACGATCTTATTTAAAAATGGTTTTCTTATTTCTGTCTTTTGTATTAGTTTAATATGACTCAAGTGTACATGGGAAACACAGTGGTTACGTTTGTGAAAAACTAATAAATTTTGAATACTGCTCTAAATATAGTTATGTATACAGTACACCTGCAACAATACACCTGGCTAAGAATCATAAAAGGCGGGCCACTATTCATAATCTGGCGACAAACACCACGAGTAAATATTCGCGCCTATCCTTTGGTCTGATCTATCAAATAGGTGTGATAGCTTCAATGATATTAAATATTAAATATAACAACTTCTTATCGCCTTTATTTTATTTCGACGTTAAGAAAGTAAATTTAACACATTGCACACACGTATCTAGCCCAATTACACTAAAGCAGTAAAACGGAAATTAAGTTTTAAGATTGTCACTGAATTGCAGCGTACTACTAGGTGAAAGTCCACGTAGTTTTTTTTTACTTTTCATGTATCATTTAGTCAAACGCTCAGCTGCCTCCATAAACCCCTACTCGCGAAATGGCGGAGTTGACAGAGACAGCCGCCATCTTGGGTCCGCTTCAGATTTTCAAATATTAATATCTAGAGTTCTGATTAACCAATATCCAAACAACTTATATAGTAAGCATCGTTTAAAGGGTCTCTATTATCATTCCAAAAATAAATTAAAAATGTTGAAAAACAAAAAAGTTAGAAAATACGATTTTTTTAATTTGCACCTCCTAACGACCGGAAGTACTGACGACGCACGAAAAGGTGATTCTGCAAACCAGAAAGTCATGATCTATCATCTCCAATAAGTCTCCATATCATATCCTTAGCCATTTTCGACAAAAAGGGGCGACAAAATCGCATTTTAAAATCAGGAAATTGTCCATAACTTGGCACCAAGAGCGATTTTTCCAAATTTCTCTCCGGATGTAACAACTTCATATAATGACACATATTTTGTGAAAGTTTCATGAAAAACCGCTGAATAGTTTTCGAGAAATCGCCTGCACAAAATTTTGTCAAAAAAAGAATAATAACTAGATGCGTTCTTGTTGCTAGGGCAACAAGCAGGTCTTCCGCCCGACTTTTCGTTAGAAATCTCTGCTCCATCAGGCCATGAAATAAATTTCAGAATGTATTTTTATCGTTTACTATCATTGACAGCAGTCTCTCAACATAGATCGTGATTTTTACAGTTATTCCACAAAATATCTCAAGATATGGCTTTTAAAAATCGACAAAATCTTCCATACATTATAGAAAATAAAGAAAAGTCTTTGCAACTGAAAAAAAGACAGAAACAAAGAAAAAATTTTTGCAACGCCCCCAGCGGGATTCGAACCCCCGACAGTGCGACAAAGTTTGGATCGGTCATATCTTTGCAACAAATGCACGCATGAAAATGTTGAAAACATATTTAGAGTTCTTTAAAGATACTCTATCAACCCTGTGATTTCCAAAGAAAAATAGTGAAAAACAAAAAAGTTGAAAAATTAGACTTTTAGAATTCACTTCCGTTTGCGACCGGAAGTCAGAACGACGAGAAATGAAGGTCGATCAACACATCTACATTCGATGTTCTATCACGTCCTTAAGTTTCAGTTTTATATCTTTTACTGTTCTTGAGAATTTTTTGCGACAAAATTCCATTTAAAAAATACAAATTTCCCCCAAAAACGCGAACGGAAGTGAATTTCAAAAAAATAAAAAACACGTCTGGAGATATTTATATGATGCATCATCCCTGTAAAAATCTTTGACATCCGTCCACACACAGCTGAGATATCGCCCTAACTATGAAAAAAGAAAAATAATAATAATAATAATAAAAAACAGACGAATAACAATAAGGTCTTCCGAAGGAAGTCGGAAGACCTTAATAATAATAAACTAGATGCGTTCTTGTTGCTAGGGCAACAAGTAGGTCTTCCGACCGACTTTTCTTTAGAGTTCTATGCTGCGTCATCCCATGAAATAGATTTCAGATTGTATTTTTTCGTTTACGTTCATTTACAGTAGTTTCACAACACAGATCGTGATTGTTCCAGGTATTTCACAAAATATCTCCAAATATAGCTTTAAAAAATCGGCAAAATGTTCCACACATGTTATAAAAGAGTGAAAAGTAATTTGCAACTGAAAAAAGACAAAAACAAAGAAAAAATTTGGGGAACGCCTAATGGCGGGATTCGAACCCCCGACAGTAAGACAAAGTTTGGTTCGATCATATCTTTGCAATAAACACACGCATGAAGAAAATGAAAACATATATAGATATCTTTGAAGACGCTCTATAAACCCTGTAAATCCGAAAGAAAAATATTGAAAAACAAAAAAGTTGAAAAATTGGACTTTTTGAATTCACTTCCGTTTGCGACCGGAAGTAAGAACGACAAAAAATGAAGGACGTTCGGCACATCTACATGTGATGTTCTTTCATGTCCATAAGTTTCAATGTCATATCTTTAGCCGTTTTCGAGAAAAGTAGTGTACAAAAATCTATTTAAAAAATACAAATTTCCCCAAAAATCGCGAACGGAAGAAAATTTTGAAAAAATGAAAAACACGTCTGGAGATATTAACCTGGTGCATCTTTCCTGTAAAAATCTTTGAAATCCGTACAGTCACCGCTGAGATATCGCCATAAAAATGAAAAAAAGAATAATAATAATAATAATAATAATAGGAAACCGACGGAAAACAATAAGGTCTTCCGAAGGAAGTCGGAAGACCTTAATAAGAAACAATAGAATCACTATAAGGTCTTCCGTGAAGACGGAAGACCTTAACTAGAAACTCTTGTTGCTACAGCAACAAAGAAGGTCTTCCCTTCTCCTCTATTTATCTGTATGCAGGATGTTTTTTTTCTATTTTAAAAAGGACAGACATATAATAAACTAGTAGACTAATTGTTTAGTGAACAATTATCGGCCTTTCTACTTTTTTAAGCATTTCAATATCATTTGGGCTGAAAGAAGTAGAAAAAAGCAAGAAAATAAATAAAACTAGTGCTAATTGTAACGGGGACCGTTACAGATGTTCCCCAAACGCTCCCCAACTCCCTTTTGGTGCCATATTCCCTGTAAGCTTCATTAAATAAGACAACCTCTATGCATCTGAGATTTTAACAACATTAACAAAGAAGTGTACAAAAATCATTTAAACTTTAGCATTGCACGCGTGCACATGTGAATGCATATGCGTCATGACCATATCATCTTGTCTACACAATCTATATTTTTAATATACTGAATATTAAAGTATTTAATCCAAAATTATAAAAAAAAAATTCGCTCATTCAAGTGTATGTTTGATTTTTCTCATTTCACGTGCACGCACGTGCATACATGAGCATGGTGACCATACCTTCTTGTAGAAGTCCATTACATCTATCTATGTTCTAAATTCCACCCCGTTTGTGTGAAAACTAAGGGAGTTATAGCTGATTAAAGTTTCAGCCAATCAGATTGCAGCACATGTACACGCACGTGTATGCATGTGCATGGTGACCATACCTACTTGTAGAAGTCCATTATATCTATCTATGTTCCAAATCCCATCCTGTTTGGTTGAAAACCAAGGAAGTTATAGCTGTTTATAGTTTCAGCCAATCAGATTGCAGCGCACGTGCATGCACGTGTTTTCATAATAATTGCTTTATTTCATGTTGTAGGATATCCTGATGCATGGCTATGTTCAAAATTTCAAAGGATTTCGTCAAAAAACAAGAAAGATATTGAGACTTTAGTTGCAGCCAATCAGAGCGAAGTGCACGTGCATGCGCGTGAGATCTTGCTATTTTCACCATGTCGTCATGTCTATACTACTAATATATCCTCACATTATGAGTTTCAAAGCATTTCATTTAAAAATAGAACAGTTGTGGCTATATCTATTATATTGGTCATTTCACGTGTTGCACGTGCACGCTCTTGCAAGCACGTGCGCGCAAAATGACCTTGATTCCGCAAATCTACATAACATGTCTACTAACCCTAAAAAGGTTTTACCTACATCGGACGAACAGTTTACAAGATCATTCCCGGACAAAAAAGTTCCAGGAAGAAGAAGAAAAATAATAATAACTAGATGCGTTCTTGTTGCTAGGGCAACAAGTAGGTCTTCCGACCGACTTTTCTTTAGAGTTCTATGCAGCATCATGCCATAAAAAAGTTTTCAGAATGTATTTTTTCGTTTACATTCATTTACAGTAGTTTCTCAACACAGATCGTGATTGTTCCAGGTATTTCACAAAATATCTCCAAATATAGCTTTTAAAAATCGGCAAAATGTTCCACACATGTTATAAAAGAGTGAAAAGTAATTTGCAACTGAAAAAAGACAAAAACAAAGAAAAAATTTGGGGAACGCCCCGAGCGGGATTCGAACCCGCGACAGTAAGACAAAGTTTGGTTTGGTCATATCTTTGCAATAAACACACGCATGAAGAAAATAAAAACATGTATAGATATCTTTGAAGACGCTCTATAAACCCTGTAAATCCGAAAGAAAAATATTGAAAAACAAAAAAGTTGAAAAATTGGACTTTTTGAATTCACTTCCGTTTGCGACCGGAAGTAGAAACGACAAAAAACGAAGGACGTTCGGCACATCTACATTTGATGTTCTTTCATGTCCATAAGTTTCAATGTCATATCTTTAGCCGTTTTCGAGAAAACTAGTGTACAAAAATCCATTTAAAAAATACAAATTTTCCCAAAAATCGCGAAAGGAGAAAAATTTTGAAAAAATGAAAAACACGTCTGGAGATATTAAGCTGCTGCATCTTTTCTGTAAAAATCTTTGAAATCCGTACAGTCACAGCTGAGATATCGCCATAAAAATGAAAAAAAGAATAATAATAATAGGAAACCGACGGAAAACAATAAGGTCTTCCGAAGGAAGTCGGAAGACCTTAATAATAATAATAATAATAATAAGAAACAGACTAAAAACAATATGTTCCCCAACTTCGTTTGGGGAACATAACAAGAAAATTCTCATTTCTCTACTAGGATTTTAGATCGGGCTCGCAGTTGGTATAGATATACTCTAAACAGACTTCCTGGATTATACGAGTCGACTCGGGGACAACCATGATTTCATTGATCACGCAAAGAGAGCACGTTCAAAACATTGTAACACGCTCCTAGGTGTATATATGAGCTTGAATGAGATTGTTTTCGAGTTAAGATGTAAGGGGTAGGGTCTGATTAAAATTACGATATACCTAATAATATGAATAACATGCATTTGATCTGCGCATCAAAACGGAAGCGTAAGTGAAAACGTTGTGAAATGTCCCATGTGTACCTGCATCATGTGTGCATTATACATGTATTAAAGAGATGTTTGAAAATATCCGATTTGAGTTGTTTTATGTTTGAAATGGATGGTGATAAATTATTTAAGAGCATGTGAGAAACATGAGCGAGAGATGCAAGGCAGTTTGTAATTATGGAAAAGGAAAACAGAGAATCGGGTTCGGGTTTTAACACTCCTGACCGAAATAGGCATGAAATTCAATGTAAGTAGCATAAATAAAATTCCAAACATGTAATTCTAGATGGGAAACAGAGGGAAGAAACGTGTATTTCTTTTTACTATGCCTATTTCTTGGGACTGTGTTATTCTAGAAAAAAAAAATCAAATTTCAAATGAAATCAAGATTCATTCTATTAATATTAAATCCGAATGAAATTGAAATAAATTCCATACACTAAAGAAAGCAAGAGTACTTGGTATTAAAATGTCGTAATAGAGCAGGAGAATCGAATGATATTAACAAAAATTGCAAAAATTGCCAATACGGGCTTTAATTAATTTTTATGCTCAGCAATACAAAATTTCAGACAGAAAAAAAATGCAGATTTTGCCGATTTTCCCTAGAATTTCATTATATTTTAGAGACTCACCTTAAAACTCTCAGGACACTTTCTTTAAGGTCTTTTCTTGCTTTTACTCCGAATCTTATGTCGATATATTGTGTCGTTTGACTTGTAGACATTTTCTCCATACTGCTGTTGATTTTTTTTTTAAGAAAGGGGGGGGGGGTATAAGCATTTGTTAGAGTAAGAGTTGCAAATACCTCAACGACATTAAACTTGATTGTGACCTTTGGATCAATAGGGGGTAATTTATCAAGGTCAAGGTCATCCAAAAAAAAGAGAGAGAGATAAACTTGAGATTAACACTTGAAGCTGAATCTAGATAAAGGTAATGAATATTTCTTTATTACTTTTTGAGTAAGGGGTCAAATATCAAGGTCAGAGGTCAAGGTCATTTGGATTTTAAGCTTAAATCGACAATTTACCTAGTCTTCCAATGACCTTGACCTACTCTTCAAGATCAAAGGTCAAAACATCTCATGCAGTTGTGAGTCATGGACATTTTCTCTACACCACGCCGTTCAAAGCGAGGTAACTGCAGTTTTTCTAAGCTATCTAAATTGCGTAGAAATTGATTTGGTAGGGAAAAATCGTTATTGAATAGATTCCTTCAATTAATATTCAATGTAAATAAAATTGAAATAAACGCTACATACAAAGGAGATCAAGAATACTTGGTATTAAAATTTCGTATTTGAGCAGGATAATCGAATGTTATTGACAAAAAGTGAAGAAATACCCAATACAAGCTTAAATTAATTTTCATGCTCATCAGCACCTAAATTTCAGACAGAAAAAATGTAGTTGTTGCCGATACTCATTAGAATTGCATTATATACTTCAGAGACTCACTGCTAAACACTCAGGACGCTTCTTTGATGTTTCTTCTACTGCAGTCCTTAAATTTCATGTCGATCTGTGGCGTCGTTTGAACTGTAGAAAATTTTTCTAGCTTCCTATTGATTTAAAAAAAAAGAAAAAAAAGGGGGGGTATATAAGCATTTGTTAAAGTGAGAGATGTAAACATCCCCACGGACTCAAGCTTGATTGTGACATTTGGGTCAATGGGGTCAAAGGTCAAGGTCATTTATCGAGGTCAAAGGTCAAGGTCATTCAAAAACCTTTTGAACTCGACTTTAACACTTGAAGCTGTATCAAGCTAAATATAAAAAAGTAACTCTTGGGTAAGGGTCAAGGTCAAAGGTCAAGGTCAAACATCAAACTCAAAGGTCAAGGTTATGTGGCATATATAAGCAATTTAAATACTTTTCCAATGACTTTGACTTTTTGAACTTTGGTGTTGTTTTATTTCTTACAATTGGAAGTTTTCGTTGTTTTTACTTTTTTATTTATTTTTGGTGGAGCTGACATATTTCAAAACTACTAATTAGATGCAATAAAGTAATGAAAAAAAAATTGGAAAGAAAAAAGTTGGAATTTTCGATTTTTCAAATCACATCCTGTGACGACCGGAAGTGACGGCGGAGACATTTATCCCTATTTCTGTTGTTCACTCTTCAAGGTTTATTATTCATATAAGTTAAGTGTTTTGATGTGTTACCATAACCAAGATCTGGCTATGTTAACTACTCAGTTTGAGGATAGGAAATCATGAGACCGGAAATCAATTTTTAACAGATATTTGTAGTTACTCTAGACATTTGCAGTCTGAATCAAATGTTCTAAAATCATTTCAAATACTCTTTCTATAAAAGATATTTATGGGATAGTATGATACTCAATTTATGCAGTTTTTCTCTCATAACCGGAAGTTGCCGTTTTTGTTTCTGGTGGGACGGACATATATCAGAACAACCAATAAGATGCAATAATGTGATGCGGAGAAGTATTCCTAAAAGAAAAGCTGAAATTTCTGATTTCTTTGATCACTTCCTGTGACGACCGGAAATGACGGCGAAAGATCTTAACCCTTATGAGTTTCCTTACTTATCAAGATCTATTACTCATTCAAGTTTGGCGTCTCCATCTCTTACCGTTTCCGAGATCTCTTTGTGATAACTTCTCATATTGAGGACAAAATCACGCGACCGGAAGTGAATTTTACAAAAATATTTGAGGTTACTGTAGACATAAGCAGTCTATATAACATATCTAAAAATCACTACAAATACTTTATGTATAAAAAATATTTATGGGAAAGAAAAATACACAAATTATGTAGTTCGGACATATCTGACGACCGGAAGTGAATTTTGAAAAAATGAAAAAAAGGTCTGAGCGTATTTTGATTCTCTATCATCCCTGAAAATTTCAAGAAAATCCGTCCATCCATCTCTGAGAAATCCGCCTGACAAGAAAAGGGGAAAAAAAAATAATAATAAAAAGAAACAGTAGAATCACTATAAGGTCTTCCGTCTGAAACGGAAGACCTTAATAATAAGAAACAGAGTAAAAACAATATGTTCCCCAACTTCGTTTGGGGAACATAATAAGAAGTGCACAATGGCATTATGTAATAAAGAATCTGTAAAAGTATCATTTAATTTATTCAATGGTATAGGTGGAGTTGCGGATATGAAACGGATAACCTTCAGTATTATAGAAAGAATGGCAATGTGTATGTCTTGCTACGGGAAATCCGAAATATGTGACCGATCAAAAAGTAAAATAGGAGGTGCACAATGACACTACGTAAGAAAGATTCTTGAAAGTCTCATTAAAATTCATCCAGCAGTATGACAGGAGTTGAGGATATATAAGAGATGGGTACCCCAAAGCTCAACAGACGGACGCACGACATATCCCGATCACTATATACCCTCCTCCTTTTCAAGCGGGAGTACAATGACTTTTTACGTGGTTGATGTATATAATAAATCATAAGCTTATAGCAATTGTTTTCTTCCTCTATGTAAAAGTTTTGAATAAATTCTGCTTCATGGGAATAGGTCGGCTAAATTGACTAATGAAAGGAACACAATTAGTGCCCCTCGAAATTCCAACAGTTTGTTGGAAGATCTCGTCCTCGACACTACATAAAAGTTATCAACAAGGAACTCCAGCAACCTTTTAATCAAAGGCCTAACAATGAAACAAGTAAGCCAAAATAAGACAGTGATAGGTTATATTTGCTAACAAGTTCATTATAATGACCATATAATTTATAATGCCGACTTTTAACGAAGCTGTTGAAATTCCTTTGTCATCCCATTCACAGAGTCTTTGTAACTTACCCCCCGTTCACACAGAGCTGCGACTCTACGGCGATCATCCCGATCAAGCCACGATCTGAAATTTTTTTGGATCGGGGCAGATCGCAGCCGATCGGCGTCAAAATAGAGCAATTTGGCAACTTATGGTCTTCGTTACGACCGTACTACGATGTCCCTACGTCAAACGCGCTGCTAACAAGCTTCTACTACGATGTTACGCAAACCGTTGCCGACAAGCAGCAGTGTTTAGTGCGTTTACGCTACGCTGCCACTACGACATTGAAGACCATAGTTACGACGCTACACAGACATAGATGACTGTACCGCGATGTCGCTACGGTGGTGCCGATCATATTACGATTGCATTACGCTTCTAGTACAATTTTCGTGATGATGTAAATACATCTTGAAACTGCAGATTCTTGTAGTACAATTTTAGCGATGATACTTATTTTGCGACCGCAGTTTTTTTTCTGGCCCTTACCACATGGTTTAGGGCATTTTCAATTATTGTAACTGTAACAAGATGTGAAAAATGCTCAATTGTAAATGATCATCAAGTATAGTGTCACCCTTTACATGTAGTTAACAGATGATGATTGGTCAAATATCAGCGGTATAAGAACAAACTCTTGTTTGATAGGTCGTGATATGATCGGAGTAAGGTCATTGTAGGTCTTCGTAGGATCTTCAGGCACGTAGAGAGATCGTAGTGAGAACGTAGTACGAAAGTAGAGGGAGCGTTGTGTGAGCGTGCTTGGCAAGTTCCTACGCTCTCACGGCGCTTTTACTACGATCATGAAGATCTCTCTACGATGCTTCCGCGCTGCTTGTACGATTACGGCGCTTCTACTACGCCCTTCTTACGACTTCACCCCGATTCTTGTTGACCACGATCCCGCTACGCTTGTTTTGAACATGTTCAAAATAAGCGTGGTGAGAGCGTAGAGCTCTCCGATCATGAAGACTCTACTGCGATCATACTACGCTTCTGATGACCCCACGACATTCCTCCTGCGATTTGTCACGATCGGCCACGCTTTTGACCACACTTTGATCGTAGTAGAAGCGGCTTCGATGTGTGAACGGGGGGTTAGTGCCATTGTGCATCTTTAATTTTACTGTTTGATCGGACACATATTTTTGGTCTTACAGAGCAAAACATGGACACGGCCATTTTTTCTATAATATTGAAGGGTACCCATCTCTTCCTTCTATATCACTGAACTAAAATTTAATGACACCATCACAAATTTTTTATTAAATAATGCCATTGTGAACTCCTACTTTACTTTTTGATCTGGAACACATTTCGGGTTTCCCTTAGCAAAATATGGTCACTGCCTTTCTTTCTATAATATTCAAGGGTACCCATCTCATGTCCGAAAATCCTCCTCTTGTCTCCCAGAACAAAACATGGAATTTGCTATATAATCAAAATGGCATGAGAGGTGGGGGTGGGGTGGTGGTGGTATCATTTAGTGAGCTAAGTGCTCACAGTACCTCAAGTATTTATAACATTCATATTTTTTAAATTGTCAAATCACTGGACATAACACAATACTGCATTGATTAAAATCTAAAAGTTAGTGAAAACTCTTCTTAATTGAGTGAAAAAATCTTAGACGTAGAACACGATAAAGAAATGAACTTCGTACGGCTCTCCAGATATAAATTTAACCTAACAAAGGGTAGATTTAAGCTGCTTAACTATGTAGCTGTCATCTCAACACCATAAACTGTAATTATAACTATTTATGCAATTGTAATTTCCCCTTAAATCTTTAGTAAGGAGATAAATTTTTATCTCTGAATGCTTGCACTTTGTAACATGCTGTAATGAAGCGAGCTAGGTCTGGAATTTAAAGCCAATAGAAAAATATCTTTAGAAGAATAAAAAGAAAGATGTGATGAGGAAAGAAAAATTAAAATTGAGGTGGTACATATCAAGAACTGTCTAAGGTGTAAACCATTGATTAATTCAATACTTCAAATAAAATAATTCGAAGTTTGAAAATGTTGAATTTAGATTAAAAAATAAAGTTATAGGATCTTTCTGATTAAAAAAATATAGAACATACAGTTTCATCTACATTATAGCTCACCCTGAAAAATATGGTTCAAGAAGGCAGTCTTGCGTCAAACAGAATTTCTGCTAATATGGAATTCAGGAAATGAATCTGCTCCAGATCTACAAATGGTTATGCTATTCAAATACAGCATGCAGAGCATGTCTGGTAGTAGTCATCCCTAGATGCATCACCATCTAACACAAGAAAGGTCATCAAATTTCGTTGTTACATGTTCTTCAAAATGGGCCTGCTCTAAAAAATAACCTGATCATTATTAATGTAGGTTAGATACAGCATAAAACATATGGAGATAACGAATAGTATTCAAGATCTAAATCCCATAAAACAAAACAAAATAGAAGCAGAGCGAACACGGTCCTCCAAAATATCAGAGGTGGGATCAGGTGCCATGGAGGAGTGAGCATCCCCTGCTGACCGGTCACATCTGCCGTTTACTCCTTGTAATGATTGGGAAATAACAGGAAAATGTGTCGTCAATTCAGTATATAAATAATGGATTAACAATTATGAAAAACGTCAGTCAGTATTTGACTCGATGACAAATTGTATTTGCAGATGACAAGGTCATTGGATAGACCATAGAACTTATAGAATGATGACTAATTAAACGAGACTGCTGATATTCTTGTTTCATCAACAACATCCAATGCTAATTTAATTTCTGACTTTCAAATAAAAATTGATATAAGACAGTATTCATTCATTAAAAAATACTTTCCACTTAACTTATAGAGTATAAAGTCAACTGACAAATCATGTAATCGGCTGTATTTCATAGAAATTTAAGTAAAAACTTTAAAAATCAAATCAGAATATAAATACAGTTTAAATTTAAATATTTGTCATCTAAAACTATAATTCAATAAAATAATGAAGGATGCTACATGTAAGGATACGTATATGTCGGTATAATTTAATAAGATCATGAAATTGATGAAGATTCACTGCTACATGAAATTGCGGGAAGTAAAAAGAACTTGGAGGGGTTTCATACAATTATTTTTAATCACATGTATTTTCTAAAAGACATAGTTTTGAGGATTTTTCCCATCTCCATACTTTAAAAATTGAGAAAGTTTTATAATACGTTTCTTTTGACTACAGACTGGCATGAATAATCTCAAGTTTATAACTGTACTTTTACTACATTGTGAGTGAGAACTCAAATTCTATGCCATCAATGGCAGACTCATGCATGCAGTAGTAATGAGTTCTGTAATCGCTCATACTTTTGTTGATAAGATGTAGGAATAGTGAGCACCCTAAATTTAAATACAAAGAAGTGGTAATGTTTGTACGAAAGCCCAGAAGGCTCATTCGAGATTCAAGTTTCGAAATACGAGATTCGAGATTCGAAATACGAGATTCGAAATTCGAGATTCGAAATTCGAGTTTCGAGATTCAAGATCCAGATTAACCAATCAAAAGTGGGTTCAACAATTGATTACTCCCCTTTGTTATGTTTTTACTATCAGGAAATCGTTGAATATATTTATAACAAATGGGTCATTTGCTAAAATGATAATGCAAGAAAAAATGTTTTATGTATTAAAACGAAATAAAAATATAAGATGTAGGAATAGTGAGCACCCTAAATTTAAATACAAAGAAGTGGTAATGTTTGTACGAAAGCCCAGAAGGCTCATTCGAGATTCAAGTTTCGAAATACGAGATTCGAGATTCGAAATACGAGATTCGAAATTCGAGATTCGAAATTCGAGTTTCGAGATTCAAGATCCAGATTAACCAATCAAAAGTGGGTTTAACATTTGATTACTCCCCTTTCTTATGTTTTTACTATCAGGAAATCGTTGAATATATTTATAACAAATGGGTCATTTGCTAAAATGATAATGCAAGAAAAAATGTTTTATGTATTAAAACGAAATAAAAATAAAATTTGGATTACATTTTGAAAAATACGTATATAATTTTATTTTTCTCATTAAAAAAATAGTAAATACGTATATATAGAATATTATATGGTCCTATCGTTGACTTGCGGAAGAAGTATCTCGACTATTGTTTTTTAATCAGATCATTGCTGAGGGAGAATATTGTATTTGATTATACTAGTATTATGAATCGTCTCTATACTGCACAGTAGATCAAGGATACATGTATATATTTCATTAAATTTATAAAGGGTACATTTGTGCTGTGAGACTTGACTGCTGAATTAATCGAACTGTAGCGTTACTATTTTAGTCTTTGGTCATAACGGTATGGTAAGAGACTAGAATTAAAAACCATGACGCTATAGTTCTGAATTAAACTTAGACTCATCTACTATTTGATATAAGATAAAATAAATGCCGCATTTATTTTAATTCATATTGCCAATCTATATTGTATATATATTCTTTAATTAATTCAAGAAATCAAAGCCTTAGATTAAGATAAGTAATTAAATACTTGATTTTTATGTATTTCCTCTATCAGGAAAACGAACGCGATTTTTGTTTTTCAATACCACGTCGCCTTTCAAATTTTACAAAGTAACATTTTCAGTGTTTTTGGAAGTTAGGCAGGTGGGGTTGGTAGGGATGGTGTTATTGTTAATCTTTAGACACTTGACACTTATTTATAACTCCGGATACAAAGGAGACAAAACAAAAATATATATACTCCTGGTATATGTATTCTATTTAATATTTAAGACGTCATAATATAAATTGAAGTATATCTTGCTGATCAAAAATCCAATGATATTTAAATTTCCTTGTAATATATATAACACTCTTTCTTGCATTGTAATTTAATCAAATGACTCATTTGTTATTAATATATTAAACGATTTCTTGATAGTAAAATCATAATAAAGGGGAGTAATCAAATGTTGAACCCGCTTTTGATTGGTTAATCTGGATCTTGAATCTCGAATTTCGAATCTCGTATTTCGAATCTCGAATCTCGATTTTTATTTTCAATATAGTGGTAATGTTGATCTTCCTCTTTGTCAATTGTTAGGAACAAAAATATGATAATCTATTGATAGGTTTTTAAACATTAACGACCTTTAGATTTCGTTAAATAATAAAATGATTTACTTTTTTGTGTAGATGAACTTTGAAAATACACATTTCACAAGGAGACAGATCGTACACAAAGGTGAATAAAAATCACACTGGCAGTTATTTACCGATTTAAAAAGCTTATCTGTTCAAACAAAAGCTATAATCGTCTACAATGAATTATGTAACAATTCCATGTCGGTATCATTGCTATGTAGGTGCTTGAGGTTTAAATTTAAATGCGGAAGGCGGAACTGGTACGGTGGTCTTGAGTTAACAGTCAATCGGCCAGGTTTACAAAACCGACAGAATTATACTGCGACATTAGGGGAACAGAATGGTGTGGCTTTATTTGCTGGGAATAACATGTGGTTTAATCGTAGCATTTGTAATGTGAGTAGATATTTTACACATTTTGTATCATTTCAGGCATCGAAATTTATGCATTAGCTTATTTAGTATCAAGTTAACGATTCCAGTAAATGAACGTTTTCATTATCTAAAAAGTAAATGTGTTTATAAATGTCAATGATTTTGACTTGGTATATTGTTATGTTATTAGCATGCATACAAATTGTTTAATGCTAATTATAGGTAACATGGTTGATTTTTTATATCCACTACTATCAGCTGATCAGATCTGATCTTTTAAAGATCATTTATCCCATTCTGTACGATTTATGAGTTTAGTTGACCCGATTCAACCAGTAAGATCTTTCTCAATGATGTCTTTTTGCATTGCCAAAAGAAAAATTATACAGAAAAAGTTTGTATATGGATTCATTGCTTGATGCCCATTTACTTTTAGCCTTAACTGGCCAAGGACAAGACTATCACAATCTAAGACAAGTATGAGTTGCAGAGTAACAAGGGAGAATAGCTTAATCGTGGGGTTTAAGAAGTACTTTAAATCAACTTAAGAAAAATTGTAAGAAAGTGTTTGTATAAGATCAAAACATTATTATACCCGACTAAACGTCCAAAAATGTTTTTATAAGAACTTTTGTCCGAAAGAAACTTGATGCATTGTACACAAAGTGTTCTCTAAGACGTATTTAATCTAAATTGAAAGGATAATATTTTTCGTGTGTAAATGTAAAACAAATTCAAAACTTTCGATCTTTCTGTTATTTCAAACATGGAACAGCTGTGTATCATGTTTGCTGGTTTTTAAACCCAAATAAGATGACAAAACATTTTTATACGATGTAATTTTTGAATATATAAAAAAACAACATTATTTCAAAATCTTTTCATTCCTACGAACACAGGTATTAAAGATAGACAATCAGGGTTTTATAGAAAACGAGACGATCATGTAATTGTACACCGTCCCTATCTCCTCTTGAATGCATCATTGTATAGGTTTTAAAAGACTACACATTTAGGATCTTAAGGAGCCTGCCCCCCTCCCGTGAGAGAAGAAAAATGTCCCAAATCCATTAATATTATCTGTCACCTCAAAGTAGTAGTATTTACATAATATATTCTACATTTTGAACCGCAATTAGAAAACAGGTGAATCACTTGCTAAACTGCATGTGCTTGCCGGGGGTTGTGGTTTATTTTCGATAATCCATTAAATAGTTAACCATGAATTAATAATTAATGAAACATCGTAGATACTTTATTTATATTATTCATTTAAAGGAAATCGAACAATTTGATGCATTATTAACTTTGGATTACTAAACAAATTGACATATACATGCGATTCTGATCAATTAATCATCTACTGTTCATTTTACTCCAACGCCTTCCTGGTCTGATGTCTTAATTTAAGGTTTTTTTTCTGAATCACATTACGATGGCGACATATTATGATAATATACTTCCAAAATAATTTAGAAATCCTGGATATACTAGTATACCGTATAGAAAAGATTGTTCCAAAATGTTTGTTTATGTAGTTATGATTCGGACTTATATGCCGTTTTTGAGGTTAAAATAAAAATAGAACAAACGATCATCAATTTTGTTACTCTTTATGCATCAAATGCTTAAACATACTGACAAAATAATGTTAATCTGATATAACGTTTGATGTCGAAGGCAGTCGTTTTAAGTAAATAAACTGATCTGAGATGAAAACAGAAAAAGCAATGCATACAAAGGTGAATAAGAAAGAATCCTTTATACACGTATTTTAAAAAAAGAAAAAGAGGTGCAGATAACGAACAATGACCGATCTCACAAATCTTTCAACAATACAGATTGTAAACAGAGCGATAAACACGGAACTTAAGAAATGAAGGTTATGGAGATAACGAACAGTATTCAATATCAAAATCCAAAAAACTATACAAAATAGAAGCAGAGCAAACACAGACCTCCAAAACATAGAGGTGGGATCAGGTGCCATGGAGGAGTGAGCATCCCCTGCCGACCGGTCACACCCGCCGTGTGCTCCTTGTCATGATCGGGGAATAATGGAAAAATCCGTCGTCAATTCAGGGTATAAATAATGGACTAACAATTAGTATGAAAAACGTCAGCCAGCATTTGACTCAATGATAAATTGTATTTGCTCACAAGGTCATGGTATCGACCATAGAACTTACGAAATGATGACTTTAAACGAGACTGCTGATAGTCTTGTTTAATCAACTTGTTTGTCAATAATTTACCTCGTTTTAGAAATTGTTCATACGTAGAGCATGCTCTAGCGTATCGAATCAACTAAGATATGTAAACTTCGTATGCAGGTGATGAAGGTATATTGCTGCATAGGTAAGGGAAGTTGGCGATAGAAAAGTTAAAGTCATCACTTTTATCATAGAGCTTGGTTGTTAGATTACCATTAGTGTCCTTTTCAAGTAACATATCCAAGAAAGCAAGATGATAAAAAATATAAGAACTAATCGTGCAAAAATTAAGTTTTGAGAAGCGCCAACTCGGACCTCTAAAACGAATGTGGAATTGGGTGCCACAGAGGAGTAAACGTCCCCTGTCGACGTCACAGTCGGTGTTGCTCCTTATCAGAACGAAAAAAATCCGTAGTCAATTCAGTGTGAAAATAACGGCTAAATTTTGTATAAAAGACGTCCGGCAATATTCTAAACAACGGAAAGTTTTATTAACACACATGGTTAAAGTATCGGCTATAGAATAAGCGAAATGTTGACTTTCATCAAAATCGTTGATATAGTTGGATCATAAACTTATTTGTGAATAAAACGTCACGTTAAACATGTACATGTAGTAGTTGTTTGTACATGGAAATTTTTTGCGTATCAATTTAACTGAGAGACATAAACGTGAACGTGAACGTGAAATGACTTTATCCAGTGTATAAAAAGTGTCTTGAAAAGTTTAACGACTGACGTTGAACATCCATGACGAATCTTATCTGGCTCTTAAATCTTGATACTTTCCATTTCATTTGGAATATACCTTCTTTACCTGTATCTCTCAGTTGATACGATACGCAAGAACATGTTCTTCGTATGAACAATTTTTAAATCGAAGTTAGTTATTGACAGACAAGAATATTAGCAATTTCGTTTAAAGTCATCATTTCGTATGTTCAATGGTCGATACAATGATCTTGTCAGCAAATAAAATTTATCATAACTTAAGTCAAATGCTGAAGGACTTTTTTTTTCATATTTATTGTTAGGCAATTATTTACACACTGATTTTCATGCCAAGGAGCGCACTGTGTGTTGGGTCGGCAGGGGATGTACACTCCTCCATAGCACCTGATCCTACCTCTGATGTTTTGGAGGTCGATCCGTGTTTGTTCTGTTCTTATTTTGTAATGTTTAATAGTTTTTTGAGCTCGAACACTGCTTGTTATCTCAACATATTTCATGCAAAGAAACAAGTGAATCTCATTTCGAAAAATTCTGCTTGGTCAAATGCACACGTTAGCTAGACGATAAAAATTCTCCTCAAAATTATACTTACTAAATAGAAGTTTTGTTAGAGACGTGATATTGGAAAAAAGAGAAAAAAACCCCAGAAAAATACAAAAGAGTACAACGCTGATGTAAAAGTGAAAGAAAGAACATAAGGAATCTGACAACAGCGGATCTTTATAAATCAAAAGAATTGCTAGGTTTACAGTAGGCATACGGATGTTTCTGAAAGATAAAGTTGTCGATAATGACGTAAAAATTCACCTGTTCGTATTCCAGATTCAGCAAGAGAAGACACGGGTATTTTAAGCAGCTAAATATTCCTGGCCCAGAACCTGCTCCGTTTTTAGGAATCATTCCTTTAATTAAGAAAAAGGTATAATTAATTTAAATTGTACATGTATTTAAATGTTAAAAAAAGATAATTTGCAATAGCAAAGCAATGTAATTCTTTTTGAAAATATTGCATTAACTGCAATTGGTTTTATTCAATTTGCTTTAATCACTATATTCTTTATTACTGATTGACATTTTATAATGATTACAATGTTGCAAGTTTGTATTATATGTTCAAAGAAGTATGTGATCCTTAAATTTTATTAAAGTAAAATTGCAACAACATTTGTATTGTTTATTTTTTCATCTTCATACATGGACATGGATGCATGTTATTTTTTTTATTATTCTAAAGGGGATTGCTAAAACAGATTTGGAATTGTTGTCAAAATACGGAAAAATAGTCGGGTATGTAAGATCAAGTTCTTGTAAAATAATTTTTATACATTTACTATAACTTCTCCGACCATGCATCTATATTCTTTCTTCAGCAGTTTGAATCCTTTTTTTTTTAATCTTTTTTGTATTAAAGAAGAAAATTTTGTGCTCTCTGGTATTTTATGTTGATAGTCAATTTTTTCGAACTTTGGAAGGGAAATTTTAATTGCCTATCTTAGATATATATATGAGACGTTCTTGAATTTAAACTTAGTCAGACAAGCACAATTAATGATTTACCAAAGTAATATACTACAGAGTGAAACTCTAATAAATTCATTATTTAAAGTCATGGCATTATTCGTACACTTCCATCATTGCTCATACTCACAGTCTTCCTATATTCTTTTTTATAATGCAGTTCTTTAATAATTCAAACTCTTACAGAGAAAAACTGCCAAAACCCTATTTTTTCTTTCTCCTTTTAGAATTTTTGTTGGACACAGACCTTGTTTATTGACGAGTGATGCTGACTTTATTCACGAAGTCTGTGTAAAGAAGTTTAATTGCTTCAGAAACAGAGCGGTAAGAATCTAGAAACAGAGCGGTAAGAATCTAGAAACAGAGCGGTAAGAATCTAGAAACAGAGCGGTAAGAATCTAGAATACTAAGTATTAAAAAGTTATAATTGCGCAAATATTTTGTATATTTTTTTCAAATGTTCATGTTGATGTGGATTAGTAAATAAATACATACATAAGAAAACCAAAGAAACTGATTGATATTTCGAGGAGTACAAAAAGGGACAGAAAGACTACA
This sequence comes from Saccostrea cuccullata, assembly GCF_032062105.1. Taxonomy (NCBI): domain Eukaryota; kingdom Metazoa; phylum Mollusca; class Bivalvia; order Ostreida; family Ostreidae; genus Saccostrea; species Saccostrea cuccullata. The sequence goes on from NW_026930273.1 coordinate 36,320, forward strand.
CAGATTTCTGAGATTTGTATACTAGTTATTTCTGTTAATGGACCGATCTTATGCAGAAATTTGTATATGAAACTTTGGTATAGCACTAGATCTAACTGATTTTCATTTTTTCTTAAGGAACATGTTCTACGTACGAATAATTTCTAAAACGAGACATGCAAACTATTGACAAGTTAAAGAGGCAAGAATATTAACAGTTCGAATAAAATAATCATAAAGCAGTTTCTATGGTCGATGCAATTAAATTCTTAGCAAATACAGTAGGCCATTTTAGCAAATACAATATAGATTTTATTTGCTAACAAGGACACTGCATCGACCATAGAATTTGCAAAATACTGATTTTATAAGAAAAAGTCGGATGTTGACCGACGTTTTTCATACAAATTGTTAAGCCATTGTTTCCTCACTAAATTGTCTACCAATTTTTCCATTAATGTTTATATACCCAATGATAAGGAGCAACAAATGGTGTTGGAAGGAGATGCCTCATTAGGTTAAACTCTGATGTTGGTTGTTACTAAATTTTGTCTTTTTCATGTAAAACTTTTCCTTAATGACAAATCATAAACTTAGCTTGTACTCGGATGCCAACTGTTACTAAATGTTGTCTATTTCAATATTTCAATTGTTTTATAGTAATACTTTTCCTTAATGATGACTATTTTGTACCTTGTGTGTGTTTAGAGCATTATGAACCTGGGCTGTACTCTGCAGTCGGCTGTTGCCCTGACAAAGGATGAGAAGTGGGAGTTCCTTCGTAGGAGATTGGCGCCATTATTTTGTCCGGCAAAACTAGAAAAATCAGGTGTAAGTTATAAAAGAATACAGAATAATTTAATACTAAACTTTTTATGATGTCGTTTTCTGTCCATACCTAAAAATGGTAACATAGATTCGAAGATATTAGGATATATAATTTTTCTGTAGTAACATTTCTTGTTTATATACCGTAGAAGTATCTATTAAGACACACTAACATGAAAATAAATCTTTGAAAAGGTATGTTTGTACATTTACCAATAAAAGTAAAACAAGTAAAAGTTGGAATGACATGAGCAAGTACTCGACATATATTTTAATATGATAATAAATGACTGATAATGCAATGTGTAGCGTATATTAATGATATCCCATAATTTGTGTAGGCTGTTTTGTCATCATTCCACAAAACCCTTGGATAATAGATAAAATCATACAGACAATATTACTCGTTAACTTTATTCAGCAAAAATGCTAATCGGGGCCACGATAATTTCGTTGTTCATAGACTTTCCTACATGTAATCTTTCGCTCAAATACGGACTTAGAAGTAAATCAGTGTTTTCAAAAGGAATTTGATTACTGGTCGATAACGTTGACTTTTTTCTTTCAAAATACGAATTTCTCTGTTGACATGATTTTAGGAGAGAAAACAACAAAACAACAGGAACATTTTATAGGATTTAACCTAGATTCACTGGCGCTGAATTGTACATGTCTTGCTTAATAGAAAAGAATGACTAAAAATTGTTTTGATGCATTATTTCAGCATTATGCATGCACCCTAATATAATATAATTATCGTCATTTTACCCAACGAACACATTGTGCTTTTGGTATATCACCGATTTTTCCCATTAATTATCAAGGACTGAAACTTTTATAAATTCACATATCTACAAAACAATCAACCTTACGTGGTTGTCTACTTACAGAAAAATGAAAATTTTATGCATAAATGAAAAACCTTTCAGGAAAAAAAATGATGTAAAAAATGAAGGGTGTATTCCGCCAACCATGACAATTGAAGACCAACCCTACTTTCTTTTATAGGTACTATCCATCGTAAATGAATGTGCGGATGAATTGGTGGATCATATAAAGGAATTGTCTATGGCAAACAAAAATGGCTTCGATTTTTACGAGTAAGTCTTCTACACCGTCAAATGTTATCCTTTTTTAAAATATCAAATGAATAGTATAATGACTTTCGTCTCAATTACAGAGCGTGTGCCTATTACTCAATGGACGTTTTGTGTACCTCTCTATTTGGCCATCGTGTGACCAGCCATAAAAATCCTAATGAAGATTTTGTCAGAAAAGTTCTTGAAGCCTTTAACGCTGGCAATAAAGATATTGTAAAGCCAGTAACACTATGTGGTAAGATCTTCTATATCAACGTAGAAATAAACCATTGGCATGAGATTTAATTCTATCACTATAATTTTCTCTTTCACTGATTATTTACGAAAAATTACTTTTTCTACCATTAAATTAATATCTTCACACATGTGAAAGCTGAACTCGGAAGTATGATTTTGCATCAAATTTTCATACTTTATTTTATAAACGTTCAAAATATCAGCTGCTAGATTATAAAAGTTCTTGTTGAATAACAATTATGGATAAATATTCTCTACTTGAATATTAACATCCCCAGACTTGTATCTTTTTCACATGACAGCAATACTTCCCTGTTTGCGGCTCTGGTTCCAGTGTAAAAATTACAACCCTATCTCCAAGGTCACCAGGAAGTTTTTCAATGATCAGATGACGGCAGAAATAGAGAAGAGGGATAACCCAGATAATGTGAGAATATAATGACAATGATTATGTAACTTCTCAGTATTTCAGCAGTCCTCTTTGCTCGAACAAACTGAACTCATTCAGATACTATGCCAGTATACGATTTCAATTATTTTGGCTATTTATCAAGGTAATATGCAACAATGCATCAAAAAACTTTAAAACCGTCTCAGATGATTCAAATTTGAATTTAAATTAAGGTGATGCAGTTATTATGTCAGCTTCAGTTTTACAGTGATGAGAAATAAATTAGAAATATTAGTTTTAAATCTTTGTAGAAATGTAATGACCTTCTTCAAAGTATGCTGGAAGCCGACAGCAACTCAAACACTACCAAGGAAAGGAAGGGGATAAACCTAGGTTTGACATTAAACCACGTCAATTACAACCTATATCTATTTATTGATAATAAGCATGCAACTGATTGTTATTGCCTTTGATGTATAAATACTGTCTTCCGCCATTGTGCCAAAGAAAAATATTCCCAATCAAATGCAAGTTCAACCTACTTACTTGACTTTGATGTTTCAGATCTAAGCATTTCCGACCTAACGGCTAATAGCTTATTCTTCGTCTTGTCCGGATACGAAACGGTGGCTAATGCACTAGGACTGACAGTTTTATGTCTAGCAGTACATCCTGAATGCCAGAAGAAATTGATAAATGAAATCAGAGCATGTTTAAAAACATCAAACTCTGATTGTCACAAAGAGGTGAGATGTCTCAAAGTTGTTGCTATAAATTAAATGCTAATTTGATCAGATATCACTGTTTATCATTAATGATATCACTTTTTTTCCTTTTCTTTACTTGTGGTTGATAATAATATTTTACAGAAATTAAATAAAACTAATGGTTTTGCTCATATTGTATTCAATTTGCATATTACAAACCTGATTCCTCCAGTGGTTCTATTGTCAGCCAATACCATGTTTACATGTATGTTATAATTCCATTATAACCTGCCGAGGAGGGCTACTGACTTGTAAGTTGATGTAACAGGGCATTCATCGGTTTAAATTCAACCATTTGCAAACTTCAATGAATTTGTTTGCAAATATGGGCTCGTTATTTGACTGATATCTAAAGCCAAGTTTTTATATGTTAACATGATTAATATAAAGGCCTGGCAATGGATATGACCAGTCAAAACTCTTCTTCACAAGAAGCACTGGGCCAGAAATGATAAAACTTATGTGAAGGGCTCCTTGGGTAGTGTTCAGTCCAACCTTCTCAGCTCATTGACCCGTTGTGAGGATGAGGCTTCAAAAATTGATAAAAAGCTTTGCATATATCTACTTCCTGTTTTAAAAGACCTTTAACACATAAACCCGTAATTTGCAAACTTCCCATATTATTTGAATGTACAGTCAAACCTGTTTTAAGAGGCCACTTGTGGGAGAATGACAAATTGGCCACATAAGACAAGTGGCCACTTATTCCAGGTTTCGAACCATTGAATAAAAAATTGCCAACACAGTTGTATATTTATTTTCACACATATCCAAATCCACAATTATCACACATGTATGAAATCCCCTTTCTTACATTTCATTTTACATAAATTTCTGAAAGAAATTTGTTATTGATTTTGTTGTTGTCGTTTTTTTTTTTGTTTTTGTTTTTTTTTTTTGTTTTTTTTTTCTTTTGGTTTTGTTTGTGTTGTTAAATTTTAATTTTACAGCCAAAGAATTTACATCATACATAGTCATGAAATGTTCTCACAAATTAGCATTTCCCTGATGCTGTGTAAAGCTTTTTAGTTTTTCTAGATATGTATTTATTTATATTACATAAAAGGTTAAAAACGGGAGATTGACCGCTTTACTAGATAATCTCAGACGAAATTGTAATTAATGTATTGAGTTTATATCATGAACATATTCAACGGTGTGTTCCCGTTTTGCACACATTTGGTAATTAGTATAGAACAACAGGTGTGAAGTGTGTTTTGATAGCAATTATAGTCTGATTTCTGTTTTGGATTTACCTGGATTTACCTGTGAATACCTGATTTAGCTTAATGTATTCTTAAGAGGTTTAATACAATTTTATAAGCATTTTATTGAAATTATATATATATTTATGGGAAAATATTTGGTTTTATTGAATAAATAATTAATATTTGTTTCATATTATTTCTTATTAAGTCCAATTTCTTAAAAAAAAGAATATGTACTTTTAAATCTTGATATAATTCTAAATGAATTAAAGATATAACATATAATAAAGAAAATAGTGAATAAAAATTAATTTGAAAAGATGTCATAATAAGATCATCGGATAATCAAATACATTAACTTTGTATTTGTTCTCTTATTTTTTCACTAGTTCATCTTTCACATACTTGCTAAGCCAAGTATAGTATAGACTATAGCAATTACGTAATTATCTCACCTGGTCAAATTCCCGTTTTTCACACATTTTTTAATTATCTGTAATTAAATGTGTGCAAAACGGGAACAAACCTATTCAACAACTTACTTTCGTATATAAAGAACACCAAATAACAATAAATCATTTAAATATATTAATTAAATC
>NW_026930274.1:0-40449 GCF_032062105.1 Saccostrea cuccullata
GTCCCTCCGACTAATATTGCTTTACACGACTCGAAATGGGAAGAATATTACCCCATTTCCAGTACTTTAGATTCCGACACCGCTCCCATCGAATTTGAAATCAAAGGACAAGGAGATCACTATCTGGATTTATCTCAAACCTATGTACAAATGGTATGTAAATTTACCAAAGACGATGGAAGTAATCTGACTGGGGCGAACAGCACTTCGAGTCCCGTGAATAATATCTTACATTCCATGTTTACGGAAATCGATGTCAGTCTGAATGGAAAAATAACTCCGGGGACGGATACTTATCCTTACAAAGCTTATCTTGAGAAATTATTGTCTTACCGACCCAGGCGACCGTTTCACTAACAAATCGCAAATCGTAAACGTACGATAACGTTTACGATCGCCACACGTACACGTAAACGAGCGTTTCACTAAACCTATCGTAAACGTAGCACTTACGACCGACGAGTTACGATCAACTTATTGGAACTCTTCTGACAAAGGAGGTAACTGTAGTTACAGCAGACGATTTATGTCAACAATCATCGCAATATGGAAGAGAGGAAAGCTAACTGGTCCGAGGTAGCTATTGAGACGCTGGTGGACCTCGTCACAGATTCTGAGCGATGGGCTGTAATCCGAGGGAAGTTTAGCCCAGCGCTTACAATCCACACAAAACAGAAAGTCTGGATTGACATAACTGAAAGGTATCTCGATCGTACTAAAGGACATTGATACTGTCAGCAACATTTATAAATACATTTCTACAGTTATTTAAAAAAATCATTTGTTCAACAATCATAATCGTTTTTCAATATTTTTACCGAACTTTAAATAGCTAGACGTCAATTTATGAACGGGAAATTTAGTAAAATAATTTTAACAGATAAAAATAGTAAAGAAGAAATTAGCTTATATCCACATGTGCTTGTTTCATGCAGTGAGCTTAGTTTTCTACTGTTAGTGTTATTATATAGTAGAAAACTAAGCTCACTGTATGAAACAAGCGCCTGTGCTTACATCAGTATAATCAATCATCAACATGCAATCATCAAAACTTGAAGTAAGTTATGTTGGAGTATAGTGTTTTTGAGTTGACAAAAGCTTTATGTTTTATTTTAAATATTGTAATTAAAATGTAGGGTTAATGCAAGCTCCACCTGCATCAGAGCAGTCAAGGACGTGAAGAAAAAATGGCAGGATATCCAGAGCCATACCAAGAAAAAGGAGGCCAACAGGTACATGTAAGAGGCAGTTATTTTACCAAATAAAGATATCATTTGGTAGAATATACATGTATATAAATAATGTAAAATGATGTGAACAAAGCTGGGATTCTTTGGAATGGAAACAAAAAATAAAACCATGCAATCAAAATAAAAAGGAGAACAATAAAATAGAAAAAAAAATAGATCAGTTCAAGTTTGATGGGTCAGTCCATGTAACAAAATGTTATTTAATTGGGCAAAATAACTATCAAGAACTGATGAAATACTTAGATTAGTTATATAGGGAAAAATGTATTGTACTGTCACTGCATATACAGAAAGCTACTGTATCTGTATTGACCATTAGCCTTGCCTGTCATTCGGCACTTCTCATTTTGGCTTACAGGTTTTAATAAATTGCATTAAGCAGGTTCAGTAGCGCCCTTGCTAATTGGCCAATCTTTTCAAAGCTGCTTGGTTGATTGGTGTAAGAAGAAGGTACAGTTTGAGCTTGAATGTGCCCTAAACATTTAATGTTCTCAACAGGTAATGAAATTGGCTTTAACAATACTTGAGTAGATGAATATGATAAATCATGAAAGAATATGGCATAAAGGAGGACATTTCTGGAAGTAAGACGTCAATAATTTGGTGCATTTCGAAGTTCAATGCAAAAAGGCCCTAAAAGACTCATTTTTGTGGGAATTTTCCTTTAGAAAATAGTGTCTGCCACCGTCGCCCACTTTAATTCTTGGATATATTATGTAAACTGCTATGAAAAATCACATATCTCAAAATCTTTCCGGGCGACGGTGGCAAAGTATGTTTTCTAAAAGAAAATTCCACTGAAAATTGAGGTCTTCTGCAACTTTTTAAGAAAATACGGGAAAATGCGCAAGTTAATGACGTCACAATTAGCATTAAGGAGATCATTTGAGAAAAACGACTTGAATATTCTGAATGCAGGGAATTCCTACGATTAAGAAAGAATGAATTTTGATTTCTTATATCACTTTCATATTTTCGAAAAATATTGGGCTTAATTTGTATTGAAAGTGTACCTTCTTCTTTAATGAAGAAGCACAGAAACATGAAATCTGCTTAAAGTTATAGTTTGTAATTTGTATACTTTTTTGTTATTTAGAAAGTTTATTATAATTGATCAGAACTGTGAATATAAATTAAAAAAGTACCATTTTTAAACATCTATCGACATGTAAATACAGGTTAGTACATGATCAAATCTACCATACAGCCCCTATGGCTTTATGAATTTGATCATATGTCATTGAACAATCAGTATTTACATCAGGATAAAAGTATAAAAATGATCCTTCTTAAATATTTTATAGGAAAGCTGAGCTCAGAAAGACTGGAGGAGGACCACCTCCTCCAGAACTGAAGAATTGGGAAAAGAAGGTAATTGACTATACATGTAATTGTATTCTACAAATTAAAAAAACTTAAAAGTAAACGTATAATCTTTCTTTCTTGAGGGGAAAGTACCTGAAATGTTTTTAATTCTATTCCAAAATAAAAAAAAAAATAAGTATTTGAAATTGGCATGAAAAAGATATAAACTAATCTGATATTCATTTGGTTTCAATAAATAAGTATATTCATCACGTTCATATAAATTAGAAAATTATGTATTTAAATTCCCCTTTTTTTTTTTAGATCGTATCTATCCTCTCAGAAGATGTCATTTCTGGTGTAGATGGGGGGGGGGGGTTGACTCTTTGTGCACAGCAAGTTTTCCAACAGATAAAAAAAGCAAGTATAAACATCAATGCAGTTTTTAGCTCACCCGGGCCAAAGGCTCAAATGAGATTTTCTAATCGAAATTTGTCAATTGTCATTCATCGTTCACGTTGTCATAAACATTTCTCATTTTTCATCTTCACCAGAACCACAATTTAAATCAATACCCCCAGGGGTAGGGTGGAGCCACAATGAAAATTCAAGCTAGTAGGGGAAAAAGTCACAGTTGGTTACAATCATATGTAAGCATCCTTAGTAAGTGTAGATTAAATTTAGTTCAAATCAATCATCACTAGGACCACTAAGGCAAGTACATGTGCATGCATAAGCTTTTCAATACTCAACTGATATTTGCTTTTTTTCCAAGTCACAGAACTTATATAATCAATATAGCACCTGGACATCTTGTTAATTTTAACTTACCATTAAATCCCTATTAACCGCCCTGCCCCTATAGGCGCCCCCTTAGATCTTTTTCAATTGCCCCATGGGGATCAGGGTTAGAATAGGTCCTTAGTATCTCCTTGCTTGTCGCAAAAGGCGACTAAATGGGGTGGTCCTTCGGATGAGACCGTATAAACTGAGGTGTCGTTTGTCAGTAGGTGTTGGCAGGAAATGATCCCTCCCTGCTCAAAGGTCCTGAATGCCGAGTATAGGACAAAATTTGCAGCCCTTCACCGGCAATGGTGACGTCTCCATATCAGTGAAATATTCTGGAAAAGGACGTTAAACAGTATACAATCATCAATCAATTGTCAGGAAACAAGGGCCCCCTGTACAGTGATTTAAATTATCTAGATCGAAAGACAAAAATAGTATCAAAAGTCTGCAAAATATTGAAGGAATTGAAAATGAAACTTGTTGATTATCCAATTTCTTGGTGGAAAATGATTCATTTAGCATACCTGGGTGGATTATCTTCATTTAAAGTAAAGTTAAACATTATTTTGCAGATTCTTTGAATTTATTATTTTTTTAAATTTTTTTTTAGCTCACCTGAGCCGAAGGCTCAAGTGAGCTTTTCTGATCACATTTTGTCCGGCGTCCGTCTGTCTGTCCGTCTAGCTGTCCGTCTGTCTGTAAACTTTTCACATTTTCGACTTCTTCTCAAGAACCACTGGGCCAACTTCAACCACACTTAGCACAAAGCATCCTTGGGTAAAGGGGATTCAAGTTTGTTCAAATGAAGGGCCATGCCCTTTTCAAAGGGGAGATAATCATTCATTTGTTAAAAAGTAATGGCATTTTAAAAAAATCTTCTCCAGAACCGCTGGGCCAGGAAAGATGAAACTCATGTGGAATCATCCTCAGGTAGTGTAGATTCAAGTTTATTCAAATCATGACCCCCGGGGCAAGGGTGGGGCAAAAATGGCCGACCCAAGTTTTACATAGGAATATATAGGAAAAATCTTTAAAAATCTTCTTCTCCAGAACCGCTGGGCCAGGAAAGATGAAACTCATGTGGAATCATCCTCAGGAAGTGCAGATTCAAGTTTGTTCAAATCATGACCCCCGGGGCTAAGTCGGGGCCAAAATGGCCGACCCAAGTTTTACATAAGGATATGTAGGGAAACCTTTTAAAATCTTATTTTCAAGTACTTCAAAGCTATGATTAGTGATATTTATATGGAATCATCCTCAGGTAGTGTAGATTCTAGTTTGTTCAAATGATGACCGCCTGGAGGGGGGGGGGGGGCGGGGGGAGTAAATTCAAGCCCGATGTGTTCAGGTGAGCGCTGTGGCCCCTGGGCCTCTTGTTTGAAGTTAAGATATGATATTAAATATTACAAAGAGAATACCAAAATAACCACCCCCGAATCGCAATTTCCTAAGCGCTCGGGGCCGTTAATAGGGATTATATGGTAAGTGGTATGGCATTGCTGTTATAAATGTGAGTGAATAAAATATTAATATAAGGTCCAGTTATGAATTGATTTTTTGTTCCGACACTTATCTCCCCTCTTTTTTTTGTAGATATTCAATCAAGACAGGACCTACCAGTGTCAAAGAGGAGATATGGTACTTGTATATGTTTCTGAAAAAAAATTTTATGAACTGCGAAATTCATTATCTCGAACTGAATGGGACTCAAAAAATCAAGAAATCCTAAGATTCACTATATTAAGAATAAAATACAAAAGGAAAAAGTAGTCAGGACTTCTAAATTCCTTCAACATATCCTTGGTATATTAGATATCATTGTTCGAGATACTGAATTCAACTGTATTTATTTCTTGGTCAATAATTATAAGATATACTTTATCTAATTTTGTTGATTATAGTTTAACATATGATACAAGTGGTAACTGAAGAATTACATCTTTGATAATACTTTGCCTATATAAATTTTAGAGGAAGCAAATCTTGAACCTGCAATGGGGATGGAAGCACCATCATCATCTGTTTGGTTACTTTTCATTATTCTCTCTTTCAGGGAAGGCAAAAAAAAAAATGAGGCGATTTAGAAAAATTATTTCATTAATACCAATAATTCGATTTAATTGCTGAAAATTAAATCGCGTTATTAGAGAGGCCCATATTTGGGGTTATTTGGGTTATTAGTGTTTCCCCGTTCTATCATCTTTCGAGTTTTTAGTCTACCCCTTGCGACTTCCTTTTCCGTTAGAGAACCCAAGAAAGCAGAAGTATCCTGCATCTCAAGTTGTAAATTTGTTTATTTTTTATACTGTGTTAAAAAATTTTCATGTTTTCGGTGAAATTTAAGGAGAATATTCTTAACAATTTTTATTTTCGTGTGTATATGCACCATTAGGTGTATGATTCTTCGGATGTTTTTCGATTTTGAAAAAACCACATGCGTAATATAAAACAGGAAAGTTGTAAAGCTGAGACAATATTTGAGCAATAAATAATAGTAAATAAATAAATGAAATAAATAAACATATAACATTAATAATTTTATGATTTCTATAATTATATTATTTCTTACTCTAAAGTCGGTAGTTTCAGAAAATGCCTAGAGGTAAACCGGCTGCCAAGCCCGCGAAGCGGAAATCCGCTGCCAACCCAGTGCCAGCATCGACTACAAGTGGACCCAAAAGAAAAAGGGAATCGGTGACCCCAATAGAGGAAAACACGCCCTGTACAGATATTATTACTACTTCAAGCATGGCTGACATTAGTTCCAGCAAGGAACCTGAGCCAGAGGTCAATTTAGATACAACAGGTAATGAGATCGATAGCATATACGGTAGTTTGGGGGCAAATGTTACAGAATCGATCAAACAAAAAATTGTTAAGGGTGAATACATTGATTTAGGTCAGCTTCTATCCAATCCGGTCCCGATGGATAGTAAGCAAACACTAACGGTCTCTAATGGTCAAGTAGTGATTGAACCGAAACGGGCTACTGTTAAAATTACAAATGTTCAGCAGTGGACAGATGCATTCTTGATTTTTTCATCAATATATGCCACAGTACATCCTACAAAAATTTTTGGCTTGCTTAAGTACATCCACACTGTTCGTCTAGGGGCTAGCAGATGCACTGGTATAGGGTGGAAATTTTATGATGAGCAATTTCGAATGAGAATTGCTAAAAATCCAAGTGCTTCATGGGGAATAGTTGATCAGGAGCTTTGGCTAATGTACATGGTACCTTCGTTTACCGGTCCTGTGCAAAAACCTTCAGTAGGGGGGCGTATTCTTAAATGCTATGACTATAACAATCATGGGGTTTGTGTAAAACAGCATTGCCATTATTTACATAAATGTTTGAGCTGTAGCGGCCCTCATCCATCAGTGATGTGTACAGGCCCATCTGCTAAAAATCAATATGCTTCTAGAGATTTTTCAGGTCAAAGATACCCATTACAATACAGGAGCCAGGGACCTTCATCAAGACCACCCCAGCCTAGAGCACGATTCCCCGGTGTACCACAATTTACAGGGCCTAGGTTTTTCCCCAATTAAAGTGGAAGTTCTTGAAGCTTATTTACAAAACTCTGATTATGATAGGAAGAGTTCAGAAATTTTGTTAAAGGGTTTTTCTGAAGGTTTTAAACTTAATTACAATGGTCCAAGGGTAGCTACTAATTGTTCTAATTTAAAGTCAGCTAGAGATAATGAGCTTGAAATTCTGGAAAAAGTGTTTAAAGAAATTAATGCTGGAAGAGTTGCAGGCCCATTCCATTCAAGACCCTTTCCCAATCTAAGGCTTTCACCTGTAGGTTTAGTACCGAAAAAGGATGGCTCATTTAGGTTGATACATCATTTATCTTATCCTGAAAACTCAAGTGTTAACTCATTTATTGATCCATCTTTCTCCTCAGTGAATTATTCCTCATTAGATGATGCTGTTAGGTTACTAAGTTCTTTGGGTAAGGGGGCCTTGATGGGTAAAATGGACCTCAAGTCTGCATTTAGGTTGCTTCCTGTTCACCCGTCAGATTTTGAGCTTTTAGGTTTTAAAATAAATGATATGTTTTTCTTTGACAAATGCCTGCCTATGGGTTGTTCAGTGTCTTGTAGTCTTTTTGAGAAATTTTCATCAGGCTTGGAATGGATATTGAAGCAACAGTCGGGTCAGAAATCTGTAGTGCATTACTTAGATGACTTTTTGTTTGCAGGTAGGGCAGGTAGCAGTGCATGTGATGAACTTATGTCATTGTTTGTGGAGCTCTGCGAGCAGTTAGGTGTCCCCTTAGCTGATGATAAAACAGTATGGCCTTCAACTTCCCTGACCTTTTTGGGTTTTGAGTTAGATTCAGTTGAAATGATGATAAGAATCCCAGTTGATAAGTTAAATAGTTTAAAGGATTTGATCAAGAGTTTTATGTCAAGAAAGAAGGCTACTCTAAAGGAATTTCAGGCTCTTGCAGGTTTGTTGAATTTTTGTTTACGTGCCATTCCGTCAGGCCGGGCTTTCACTAGGCGTATTTATGACATCATGCAAGGGGTCTGTAAACCACATCACTTTATCAGAATTTCTTTGGCAGTTAAGGAGGACTTGGGTGTGTGGCTTACATTTTTAGATTTGTTCAATGGCTGCTGTTACTTTCCACAGATTGACTGGGTAGATGATGATCAACTCGAATTATTTACTGACAGTGCAGGGAATTCAGAACTAGGTTGTGGTGCTTTCTTTAAGAATCATTGGTTGTTTTTTAAGTGGCCAAGTGAGTGGGCTGGTACTGAAGTAATCAGGGACATCACATTTCTTGAACTTGTTCCAATTGTTTTGTCGTTTCATGCTTGGGGAAGTCAGTTATTCAGCAGAAAAATACTTTTCCATGTGGACAATGAGGCATTAGTAACAATTTTGAACAAAAAATCTTCTAGGTCTAAGCGCGTTATGTGCTTAATTCGTCCCCTGGTACTTCATTCCATGTTAAACAATATACAGTTTAAGGCTTGTCACATTTTAGGTGTTCATAATGAGGTTGCTGATGCTCTATCTCGTTGTCAGTTTCAGCGTTTTCGGTCACTTGCACCCCTAGCGGACTTGGAGCCAACATCAATTCCAGAGTCCTTTCAAACCATCATCTCCAGACTGAATTTGACAGATTAGTTCAGAGTTCCATTTCAGCAAATACAAGACTTGCTTATCAGACAGGTTTAGTTGAATTTGATCGTTTCAGGTTATCTTGTGGGTTACATCCGATTTGGCCTCCTGATGAAAAACAGATTATAGAATTCGTAGCTAGTTGTTCATTAAAGGGTCTGTCTTCTGCTACTGTAAGGACCTATCTGTCAGGTATAAGTTTTAAATGTAAACTTAATGGTAACCGTGACCCCACCCAAAACTTTGTTATCAAAAAGATGGTGGTAGGCATGTCAAGACTGCAAAGTTCAGTAGATGCTAGATTGCCAATAACACCAGATTTGTTGGGGAAAATATTGAATGTACTCCCAATTGTTTGTAAATCATCCTATGAAACTACATTGTTTTCAGCAGTTTTTTCATGCTCATTTTTTGGCCTATTTAGGGTTGGGGAGTTGGTCTTAGATAGTAAGAAAAGTAGTAGTTCTCATGCCTTGGATGCCACAAGCATCCAATTCTCCCGGGACAATTCAGATGTTAAAATTCATTTGTCTCATTCTAAAACTGACCAGTTTGGAAAAGGGGTTGTTTTGGTTCTACCTGCAGTTGAGGGAAAGATATGCCCAGTTAAGCTACTAAAACAATATTCAGTTCAACGTCCCGTAACTAAAGGCCCCTTTTTCTGTCACTTCGACAAGTCACCATTAACACGTTATCAATTCAATGCCATTTTGAAAAAGTCTTTGTCATGCATTGGGGTAGACAATGATAAGTACAAGTCACATTCCTTTAGGATAGGTGGTGCCACAACAGCTTCTATTAACGGCATGTCAGATGATCAAATTCAAGAATTGGGTCGTTGGGGATCAAAAGCTTACAAGAGATATATAAGAATACCAACCTCAAATTTGATTGTTGGCTAAAGATTCAATCGGTTGTATTACTTTTAGCACATCAAGCCAAATAGCTGGATAGGTTTTCTAATACCAGTCTGGTAAATGTTATTTTATATATATATACAATTTTGTTTACATATATTTCAGAGGAAGTAAGAATATGGATTGTTGGATCGTCAATAATATGGCATGCTTTTGGTTATGCTAGACAAAATGGGGGGTCCAACCTTGGGTTATCCACATTGAAGGCTAATATCTGGTGGCAGGGAAAAGGCGGCATGAGATGGCGTCATCTCCTCCCTAAAATCAAATTAATGTTAAGGTATGAAGACCCCCCTCAATATTTGGTTTTACATTGTGGGGGCAACGACATAGGTCAAATTCCATCATGTGCTTTGCGTTACAGCATAAATGATTCTTTAGATTCAATTTCGGTTCTGTTACCGAACACTAAAATTATTTGGTCTCAGATTTTACCTAGATCGATTTGGCGTAATGCTAGGGACAACAGGGCTCTTAATAAAGCAAGGGTTCGAGTTAATAGCTTTGTTGCAACGAAACTTCTGGCACATCAAGGGGGATATATTCGTTACCCAGAGTTCACTTCAGTTGGTCACACTTTGCTCAAAGAGGATGGGGTGCACTTGTCAGAGCAGGGCAATAAGATATTTGTTGAAACTTTGAAGAAAGCTTTGCACAATTTTATAATGTCAGGGGTGGGTGTTTTTCCTGCTTAAAATGGCCATGGCATTTGATTTCACTAAATAATGTAAATCACATTTAAATGGACACTGATGCACTGATGTAACTAATGTGTTTGTTTTATACTCATTTAATTGTCTTAGTATGCAACTTATGTGCACTGCCGTTCTTAAGACAGGGTTTGGGGATGGTTGGGGCGTTTTAGTTATTAGCGTTCAGCTACCGCCATTGTGGCGGTGGACACATAGTGTCCATTGGCGCAATCTTTAGCTGAACTTAAATAGGGTTATATTTAGTGAGCATCTGTTCCCAGGGCTCGCTACAACTGTACATAATTATTTTCAATATGTGTGAAATTTCAATTTGCTTATTTGTGTCAGACTGGATGAAACATTTGCAATGTATTACATGGTGTATTTGCCAGTAGGTTGTTTAACAGATTCATTTGTATATTTGCCTATTTCATATTCATTTCTATATTTGACAATTTCTTGTGAATTTTCATTTACATGTATTTGCCATTTGCCATTTGGGTTGCCAAAATCGCCCAATGTATTTGGGTCGGTAACCTTGGTTACGATCGTAACCAGTAACTAAATGTACTTGCTTAAATAACTGAAAATTGTAGTGCTGCCATGGCCATTATTCGCCATTAAACTTTAAGAAATTTATATCTGTGTGGTTTTCTCTAATAATTCGATTTAATTGCTGAAAATTAAATCGCGTTATTAGAGAGGCCCATATTTGGGGTTATTTGGGTTATTAGTGTTTCCCCGTTCTATCATCTTTCGAGTTTTTAGTCTACCCCTTGCGACTTCCTTTTCCGTTAGAGAACCCAAGAAAGCAGAAGTATCCTGCATCTCAAGTTGTAAATTTGTTTATTTTTTATACTGTGTTAAAAAATTTCCCACCCACCAACACCCCTTTTTATGTAATGTATGAATATATATAAATAAATGTCTATTTGGTGTCATTTTGCTGCTGCTTGATTTTTTGTATTTTCAGCCTTGTACATCTCTTCGTTCAGTACCTAACTTCGTCATGGCGCACTGCATGGCTGTAACCTCGATGGCTGTTGATGTTTCAAACCATTACTGTACCAGCTCCAATGAAGTTCCATATCCGAGATGCGGCGCAATCTTTAGCTGAACTTAAATAGGGTTATATTTAGTGAGCATCTGTTCCCAGGGCTCGCTACAACTGTACATAATTATTTTCAATATGTGTGAAATTTCAATTTGCTTATTTGTGTCAGACTGGATGAAACATTTGCAATGTATTACATGGTGTATTTGCCAGTAGGTTGTTTAACAGATTCATTTGTATATTTGCCTATTTCATATTCATTTCTATATTTGACAATTTCTTGTGAATTTTCATTTACATGTATTTGCCATTTGCCATTTGGGTTGCCAAAATCGCCCAATGTATTTGGGTCGGTAACCTTGGTTACGATCGTAACCAGTAACTAAATGTACTTGCTTAAATAACTGAAAATTGTAGTGCTGCCATGGCCATTATTCGCCATTAAACTTTAAGAAATTTATATCTGTGTGGTTTTCTCTAATAACACAATTTTGCAATTAAAGTATCAAAAGTTTTCTTGTGAACTATTCAAATTTTGGGCATGTTTCTTTGTAATATTGAGAAAGGTTACACACTCTTTAAAGAAAACAGCTGTAAGCAACAAGCAATCCTTAAATTTAAATTTTATGTTTTCTTTCTTAGGCAGTTTAATGTACTTACAATGTAAATTTCTAGTTTTAATTACACAGGTTTCTGCTAACCAGAAAAAGCTTTAAAGACTATTTCAGGTGAGCTAATTTCACACATATAACAAAATTTTTCACAATACATGTACTTAAATATTGTTTTTAATACAACATAAAATTATAGTTAATCTAATAATGAGAAATAATTTAATTTTGGTTGTAACATGTCATTTGATTAGATTAAAAAACATTAAACTATATCAGATAACTTGGGTTACCAACTTCAAAAATGTATCAGCTTATGTTACATTTCAATTACGTGTAATTTGAAGGCATTTTTAAAGGAGAAATTGTCCCATTTTCTACATTTAATGTTGGAAAATTAAAATGAATGAATTTATTAGCTACCCAGTTTATACTGCTATAACCTGTTTGGCTTTTTTTCATACCAGCTAACAGTCTTTCTGCCAGCAGCAGAATCTCTAGTGAGTATAATAGTAATACCAATATACATGTAATATATCATAGTGTAATTTGTTCAAATTTCCAATAAAATTTTTAGACTAAATATATCCATGGAATGAATATCAAAAATGAAAGAAAGTGAATATTACTTTGATCTGGACTGTTTTTAATGTGAATGATCATTAAGAAAATGCACATACAAAAAAAGAAAATATATATTCTTTATGTAACAATTTTGCTGTTTTCAGATGACAGAACTGCAAGTAAAAGAAAAGACTCCACAGTGAAGGGTAAAATACAAGTACATACACAGTTTCAACCCATTTGAAACATTCAAATCAGTTTATGCAGATTCATGCAGATTTATCTTTAAATTCACACACCTTTTATTTTCTTCTGTATGCTCATTCTTACTAAATGTATCATTAATTTCAGATCCAACGAAAGACAGACTTATGGAAATTGAAGAGGAGAAGTTGGTGATAATGAAGGAACACCTTAAGATTGAGAGAAGAAAAGTGGACATCTTGGAAGATTACGTTAACTGGAGAAAGAAGATGTACACAGAGGGCATGGAGAATACATGTACACCAACCGTATCTCCAATAATCAGAGGGCTTTTCACCTCATAGGCTCAAGTGAGCTTTTCTGGTCACTTATTCTCAGTCCGTCTGTTGATTTATGTAAGGGATCACTGTCTAGTTAGGATAGTATGCCAAGGCATCAACAATAGTTCAACAATAATTTCATGCATAAACTGTAGTTGATATCCTTGACATACTATCCTAATTAGACAGTGATCCCATATATTTTCATTTCATTGTGAAATAGAATTTTACATTCATATTTTAAAAATTTCAATTACACAAGGCCTCCCATGTCATTTTCAATAGCCCTCGCCCTCTGACTTCAAACACAAAGTTGTACAAGATTTACAAGCTCCTTAGCTCCTGACCTATCAATTTGCCTGGTAATATACATTCTTGTAGAATTGTCAGGAAATCAACTCCACTAAATTTCAAAGAGTCATGATATTTTTTCTGTAAGCTTATGCACTTATACATAAATCAAAGTTTTGCACTGATACATGAATCAAAGGTTTACATTTTACTGATAAATTGGTTTTTATGCCCCCGTAAACGAAGTTTTGGGGGTATATAGTTTTTGTCGTGTCCGTTTAGCTGTCTGTCGGTCTGTCTCTCTGTTTGTCTGTTTTTCCGCGAAAACTTTAACCTTGCCCATAACTTTTGAATTAGTGGAGCTATGACTTTCATATTTCTCAGGTGTATTCCTTGTGACAAGATCTTTCTTTGGGTACCACCAAATTTGACCTTTTGACCTTAACCTTGAAGTTTGACCCATTTTTACATGAAAATTTTAAACTTTAACTTTGGCCATATTTTATTGAATAGTAGATACCTTGTAGATTTCCGTTCTTGTGAAAAAACTTTAACATTGGCAATAACTTTTGAACGATAAGGGATAGGGCTTTCATACTTCATATATGTAATCCTTGTGAGAAGACCCTTCAGTAGATACCATGAACTTTGACCTTGACCTTTGAGATGACCTACTTAAAAAAAACAAACCTTGACCATAACTTTTAAAGGGTTAAGGCTAGTGCTTTCATACTTTACATATTTTATCCTTGTGACAAGACCTTTCATTTGATAACAAGAACTTTGACCCCTTGACCTTGGCGTTTGACTTACTTTAAAAAAAATTATCCTTGGCCTTAACTTCTGAACGGTTAGGGCTAGGGCTTTCATACTCTATATAAGTATTCTATGTGGCGAGACCTTTCATTTGATACCAATTACATTGACCTTTTCACCTTGACCTTGGAGATTTTTGTACTTATTGAAAAAACTTTAACACTGGCTTTCTTTCAAATTTCACAATTGTTTTCCAGTGAGAATACCTTACTTTTGGTACCAATTAAGTAAATTTGCATTTAAGAAAAGTTTAATCTTTGCTATGATGCCATGCGGGGGCATCAGTGTTTCACAAACACATATTGTTTTAAATTAGCTTTGAATGAATATGTTAAATTTATTAATTTATAAGTACCAGGTATAGATATTCAGAATATTTTATTTTCATATTCTTCCTCAGAATAATGGAGTAAAGATGACTGTAAGCACTGTGGCCCATGTGTCTCTTGATTCTTGTAACCACACCTCTTATTTGAGGGTTAAACTACCATTTGAAAATGCTGTACATATTTATCTAACATTAATATATGTTGACTACTTATGCAGTTGTTATGTTGTTTATATAAACTGTATTTATATCACCTGAGGTGTGTGTGTCATTGTGAAGTACCTTAAGATGCTTACTTTGTACAAATTCCACAATAATGTTTTCTGTTAATGAAACAAAAATTTTGTTATTGTTTTTTGTGAACTATGCATATTATTATATTATTTGTTACTTATCCTACAGCTATATAAGTCCTATATGTATTGTAATGAGATGTTTGTGGAAAAAACAACAACAACAAAATCAGTTTTACTTATTGTAATGTCTTTAAAATTCTGATTATGGTAATAATACATATAATGATAAGTAGACAAGCAATATATTTTTAGCAGATTAAACATAATGACTTAATGTAAAGCAGATTGACCTGCTGATGATGCAAAACATATACATGCACTGTGATGTAAGCAATACTGGTTCTGGTATGACTACTATGACTATATTATAATTATTTTTTAGAATGATCTACTAAAAAAAAAAGAATTATTTTCAATATGAATAAGACATTAAGTTTGTATTTAATATTATTCACAAATTGTCATTCAATAAATTACTTCGAGCATAAATAAAGAGAGTTTATCCACATGGAATGAATAAGCTATAAGTTAACTGGTAACAATTTTAGGAGTTTACATGTGAAAAAAACTTTGTTACTAGTGATTTATTATATTCTCTTTTTTTCTGATATAGAGCATATTGCTTCATTGCTTGGAAATTTTGCTATATCTACATTATAAGATGGTAACATATTAAATTTCTTTACTTAAAAAAAAATAGTACTTTGTAGTGGCATCTTGTCATTTTCAGTACAATTTAGAAATTTTTCAATTCGTTCCCGAGTGTATAATCGGTATTTATGAAACATTGAAAGTTTTTGTTCATGTTTTAAGGTTTTGTGCCTCTCATCATACTATTGTTGTAAAGTTTGTCATCTACTTAAGCTGTGATATGAATTTATAAGAAAAAAACCTTTGTTTCTTGGTAAAAGCTGAATAATTAAAATTACCATTATATAGAATTCTGTTACACATGTATTTACATTTATAGTGAGATGAATTATTAAATGATTATAATAGTAACAATTTAAAGCAGTTTCAATTGTCTTTTTGGAGAAGAAATCATTCCACTTATTACGGAAGCTGAAAACACTGTACACTAAAGAGTTCTAATTGTACAATGCAAAAATAGACTTTTATGCAGTTAAAGTGACCTGCTCCTGTATGAAAAATAAAATAACTTAATATCAGACCAAGATAAAGTAACCGAATACATAATTTTACATGTGTTCTGTATTTTACCAATATTATATAAGCTAGAAAGATTGACTCCTGTTCACTGATAAATCATGATTGACTTTGAACATTTTTCCTCAGGAAATATGGCAGGTACCTTAAGTTAAAAATTATAACTGAATAAACTTGTGTACATCTTTATATGATATACTGGTAATTTTTCTGAATTAAAAAAAATCATTGGTGTTTAAAGCTTCATTAAGAATATTTTCTTCCATCTTGAAACTAACTGCTTAGGGAGTCTGCAAAAAGCCAAAATTGCACTAGCAGGAGTTTTTTCAATTGTTTGACAGACTGATAGTTTCAATTGGCAAATCTCTGTATTAGTCTCTGTCTGACTGTTTGTCCAGCACCATCTGCAATAACACCTTGTGGCCCAGAAAATTCCTGGTCTGGGTCGTTATCGCACATCTCTCCATCAATGG
Source organism: Saccostrea cuccullata (assembly GCF_032062105.1). NCBI lineage: Eukaryota > Metazoa > Mollusca > Bivalvia > Ostreida > Ostreidae > Saccostrea > Saccostrea cuccullata. Next base: position 16,221 of record NW_026930274.1, read on the forward strand.
GCAGCTTAATGTCCATACACATGTTGTGCAGCTTAAACACAGCTGTGATGATCTGCACACTTTTTGCAGGAGTGAATAAAAGCATCCCACCAGATTTATGTATGCACCTATACAAGAAAAAAAATGCATTATAGTATTTACATTTTTCCAAATTTCTGAATTGTTTTAAAAATTTTGAAGTATTTTAGTTAAATAGTACCTGAATCGGGATTTGCATACACCGAGTGCTCTTTCAACTACAACCCTTGTCTTGCTGTGGGCTAAATTGTAATTTTCCTCTGCTTCATTGCTTGGGTTGGACTTGGCCGTCATCATGTACCGCTTTAAAGCATATGCCGAGTCCCCAAGAAGCCAGCCGTCATTCCTGTGGAAGTAATGTTTAAAATAAATGCTAAATCATACAAAGGTTGTAAAATAAGGTGATTTTAAAACCTTTATATACATCTATATATCATATATTCCTACCTTGCTTCCATGTGGGTCTTCAAGGCAGAGTTAGAAAAGATGAACGCATCGTGTGTAGACCCAGGCCACTTGCAAACTATGTTTGTAAACCTTGAGACATAAATGAAAACATATTTATTTTTCATTCAGTAATGTCAATATATTTATATTGTTTGGCACTTTTTAAAGAAAAATAAAATTATACCTTAAGGAGGCATCAGCAACCACTTGTACGTTTATAGCGTGATAGCCCTTCCGACAAACGTACACTGATTCATTGTCTTTGGGTGCAGTAATTGGAACTAAAGTTCCACCAACGGCACCAACGACATTGGGGAATCCAGCAATCTTATATAACTCGTGTTTTGTACGTGACGAGTCATTCTCTAGATGCAAAAGAAATTTTTATCTGATAATTTTTTCGGTTTTTGAAAGTGAATTTTACATTTATTGACATATGAGAGAGAGAGAGAGAGAGAGAGAGAGAGAGAGAGAGAGAGAGCATGAATGTGTTTTGCATGCATATATACATATTTCTTCTCAGTTGATATTAAAATATATTATACTTTCATGTAAGTTAGTTGAATCTGATTGATCGAGAAACATTTGTTAAAAAACATTATTACCCGCTGAATAATGACCCTCCAGCGTAGCAACAGTCAACATTGCTTTTCGACTGGTGATGTTCCAAAAAAATAGCGACTGCGCAGAATTTATGCGCGTACGGTTCACTGTTATATGTATTTGTATAAAACATTCAGTATAATATAATAAATATTGCATGTAGTTGAGTGTAACATTGAAAATTTTCACCCCTCGAAAACCATTGTCAGCCTCGGCTGCGCCTCGATTGACAATGGTTTTCTTGGGGTGAAAATTTTCAATGTCACACTCAACTACATGCAATATTTATATATTATTTCATCACTACTATCATTATCAAGTGAATATCAAATTTAAGTATGATTTGTAAATGGGACTGCAAGAACTAATTGAAACGTTAACATACCCGATGGAAAGTGGATGTTGTTAAGCCGATTACAGATACTTCTGGTTACACTGTCAATGGCTCTTGACACACTAGACCGAGACACCCCATGAAGATCTCCACATTCCGAGAAAAATGCTGCCTTTGATAAGTATCTTATTGTAACAAGTACCTAAAAAATTGCATAATTAAGCATTCAATTGAATATTCTAAGAAATATTGTGGGGGGTGGGGGTGGTAATGACTTCCTTGATATTACATAATACGCATTTTTGCATTGTTGCAGATTCATTTTATTTCTTAATATATATAGGTACATGTATAAATAATTTTTAATATAGGAAGTTACTCTGTAATAAATTCAAAATAATTGTGAAAATTATCCTTCAAAGAATCGGGGGATGGGAGAGGGGGGTGGGAGGGTTGAGAGAAGAGAGTCATCTACAAAATGGTTGTTTTGCGGAATATCTCAATATTGATCGAATACATGTAAATACTACTTGTCAAAATGATATATAGTTTCTAAACAAGCTTAATACTCGACTTTCATTTTCTACCACAAACTTCCAACCGTACGAAAAAAAAAGGGAATACAAATATTCCAATATTTGTAGTAATTTTGAACGACATCTTAATACTCTGTAAAGTTTAAGTGGGACAATATTTTCATACATATTTTTTTAATTTTCAGAATTTGGTATGATATTTCTTGTTTTTATTTTTGACCACCTCAGATTTCTTTTTTCAATTAGCATATATATATATATAGTCGGTGTATTAAAAAATAATAAACAAGCACAAGCATACATTCAAAAGACAACAGAGAAAAACAAGTCCTTATTTATTAGAATTTATTATAAATTAAAGTTTATTTTTCCTCGATTGTAACTATTTAAAAAAATCTCGTATGCTTTTGATTGGAGACAATGGAATGGTTGCTTATAAAATGCGTATGTTTGGTATATATATGCAAGTTATTTTACATAAATTTATATCAGTTTTTGGGACAAAGTGGAATAAAAAAAAATAATATCTCTCATTCTCTATATCTCTGCTTCTTTTCTTTTCTGTTCATTTCTTTCGTGGATGCTTTTGGCATAGTTGCATACACATTAATATTAACGTTACGCAAATTTTTATATTTATGCAATGGTGTGCCGAGTCCTGTTGAAAAAAGAAAGATAACTTTAAACGTACAACAAAGTCGGACTCGGGCTTCGTTATATTTTCATACAGAGATGTTATACCTGTGTGGATGTTGACAAGGCATGGCTTCGCCCTGTAGATCTCTGCACGTCGGCTTCTACCATGTCAATAAGTCTATATATGAAAACTCGAGGTAAGCGATACCTTTCTATCACTTCCTGGTCGTTGAGAAAATCGAGGGGGTTTGTCCGATCCCGGAAAACCCTCTCTCGTCGAAAATTTCCTTTCGCATCGTCTGCTAGCAGGAGAAAAGACGCCATTTTTGTTTATTTACGTGCTCGCAAGTTAATTAACGAGTGCCCCTGACCACTCGTAGAGTTACGATTAAGTTTAGTCGTAAATCGCAAGTCGTAACTCTTAGTGAAACGCTCTTACGTGCAACGTTCACGTTTACGTCTACGTTTACTAGCTACGACCTGTTAGTGAAACTGTCGCCAGAACTTTAAAGACACAGACCAGGGCCTGTAGTCTGTGGGAAAAAGATACGGCAGGACACATGGACGAAGTGGGGTTAGAGGCTCTTGGTGTAGCTCAAAATAAAACCTTTGATGTAACTCCAGCTGCAAATGGTGGGGCCGACACGGTGACCATTAACGCACCCATCCTCACAGCGTTACCGGCCAATTCTAAAAACGAAGGATTCAGAAAAAGACACCAAGCTATTGCTGACAGTAAGAAACTCAGTTTGCTGGATACTTTACATTTGGATTTGTTTCAACAAGATCGATTTCTGCCTAATGGAGTGGACGTCCGTTTGCGATTTAATCGAGCTAGACCCTCTTTCTACATGATGATCAAAGGAGGAAGTACAGGAAAAGTGAAAATATTGAGTATGATCTTGTGGGTGAGAAAAGTCAAACCCACAGCAGTCATGATGAATACCATTAATCAAAGTTTGAACACCCACAGAGCCAAATATCCCTTGAGAAGAGTGGAAGTGAAAACCTTTACCATCCCCATAGGGACCCAGTCTAAGATTACAGATCATCTGTTTCAAGGTCAGATACCTAAACGTCTCATTTTAGGCTTTGTGGAGAATGCGGCCTTTAACGGAGATAAAACTAAAAATCCCTTTCATTTCCAAAACTTTGGGATCAAGAAATTAGATGTCAGTATCAACGGAGAGACCATGAGTACTCGTTGTTTTGAACCTCATTTCAACGAGGATTTATATCTGAGATCTTATCTCAGTCTGTATCAAGCTCTGGGGAAATTAGGAGAAGATTGGGCTCCGGACATTACCCTAGAAGAGTATAAAAGCGGCTACACTCTATGGGGTTGGGATTTCACTAAAGATCAAGAGGCGCAATCGGATAAATTCCACATCATAGAAACAGGAAATCTGAGAGTAGAAGTGCAGTTTACCATCAATACGGCTACCACCATCAATTGTGTGGTGTATGCAGAATTCGATAACTTATTAGAAATTAACAAACAGAGAGAAGTGAGCACTGATTACTAAAAAATGGATACGGGACAATTGAGAGAAGTCTTATCCAGAGAATTCAAGAGTTCTTTTGGAGGCGTGTATCCTGTAGATTTATTACCGGATCAATTAAGACCTGGAGAAAAAGCTGTGGTGGTCAATACGGATCCTCAAGATCGACCTGGAGAACATTGGGTGTGTCTATATTTGAGCAATCCCGTGGTGGAATATTTCGATTCTTATGGATTTCCTCCCTTACAAAAAGAAATTCAAGATTTTATCCAGCGTCATGCTCAGCAATGGATTTATAATCCGTATCGCTATCAAGACTGGAATACCGATGTGTGTGGACAATATTGCGTGTATTATTTACATCAAAGAGACAAGAAAAGAAAGAAAACCGACGAATGGCTATTCCCTTTTGATCAGAGTACGGCTTTACAAAGGGACAGATATGTGGCGAATTGGTTTAAAAACACTTATCATAAATTACCTACGGGTCATGGACAAAAGTGTCAATGTTTTTATCAAAATGTATTGTAAATGAGTTGTTTGTTGTTCTTTGTTGTTGGTTGTTGTTACAAATAAAGAATGAAAAATCAAAATCTGTGTTCTTTGTTTTGTCTTTTGTTAGTGTTTTCAGAAAATCCAGTTTGAACTGGTTAGGCTAGACTGAGCTTTTGACTGTGAAGTGTGACGTCATAATCTTGAATCGCTGCCAAGTATTTACCTGTGCAGTCAGCATAAAAAAAAAAACGTAGGTAAAACGTATGTTTTGCACACGGCCCTTATCTTTCAAGGTCAGGGGTATAAAAACAAGGTGTTAAAGACGATCCTCCTCAGTTGGGGGGGCATGTGGTTGAGTAAACGACAGTTTGGCAAACGAATTCCAAGAATATTAGAAGACATGGAGATGGACAAAGATAAATTTGCCTTGTTAGAAAAGAGAATGACGGAACCTATGGCGGGGGATCACGAAGCTCCTCAACAAAGAAGAATGGAGTTGAAAACCTTGGATCCGGAACCTAAGAATGAATATTTACCCCTGAATGAGCCTGTGAAGGATCCTAAATGTCCAGACAGATTTTACAGGATAGCCTTTAATTGGACTTTCATCATTTCAGAGCCCAAAGAAGAAGGAGATATAGATATGTTTCTGAGCAATGAAGATAAATTTGACTATTTGATTCTTCAAAAGGAAAGACATCCCTGGACAGGAGAAGTACATCAAATCAGGGGATTCATTCAAATGAAAAGACCAGTAGGAGGACTATGTATGTGTAAACTTCATATCACTGCTGATTTTGCTATGTCTCACAGTACCCCAGAATTGGAAAGTATGTTTTACAAGCAAGGAGGTGACTATGAAGAATATGGGGTTCTGAAACTTGAGGAGAGAAACAAAGAATTGGAGGACAGAGATTGGATAGAATGGGAGATAGGAGCTTGGAAGAAACCTGAAGCCATTGCAGCTAGAGAAGCTATGAAGAAAAGGTTCTTTCAGTATGTAGATAACACAAGATTTTGAATAAAAAAGATTGAACTGTTATTTATTGTTAGATCTCAATAAAAAGAAAAGAAGAAAAAAAAATTGTGGGTTTTTGTCATTTTTTAAAAAATAGGTTATCTCCCTTTCACCATAGATTTTTTTTTTTCAAAAACACAAAACAAAAAGTGTTCAGGGTTTTTTAAAGATTGATAAAAAAAGATACAATTAAAAAAAAAGTATAAATAGTAAACACGGTACAAAACACACCTCAGTTGTGGACTGGCTTCATTATGGGTAACACCTCCAGCAAAGAAATGAGTAAAGGAATGAGTAAAATTCAGTTTGGACAGAGAGTTCTTTCAGAGAAAGATGTAGACAGAGGTATACCAATTCAAATACATGATGATGGGACTATTGAGATCATTTCTCAAGAAGAATATAACCAATTGTGTCCAGAAAAGGGTGATCCTAATGATGCGAGAGATTACATAGAAAGTCCTTTTATGGTAGAACATCCTGCAGTATTTATACCACCTCCCTTGATGGAAGAACATCCTGTAGACTATAAACCTCAGGAGGAGGAGGAGGAAAAAGAAAACATAAGACCAAACAAACTCTTGGAGGATATTAAGGCTCATTATCAAAATAAACAGAAAGAAAATACAGGCAATGGATATATTGCTTACTTAAAACAAGACAGAGGTAGAATAGCCAATAATTGGATATTTAATTTAACTGGGTGCCGACAGGAAGATGTAGATCAAATCATTGGAAGTGATTATCAATACTTGATCTTACAAAAAGAAAGGCATCCAGAAACTGGAAAACTTCATCATGTGAGAGGATTCATTCAAATGAAAAACAGAGTTCAAGGGAGATACCTGTACAGAAAGATTCATAAATTAACCTGTTTTGAGATGTCTCACAGCACTCCAGAATTGGAAAGAACCTTTTATAGACAAGGTGACTATGAAGAATATGGAGTTCTAAAACCTGATGTGAGAAACAAAGAATTAGTTCCAAGAGATTGTAGATTTACCTGAATAAAAAAAAAAATCTTGTTTTTATTGTGTTGTTGATCTATAAAAACAAGGGTGATTTTTAAAAAATAGATTCATTTTACATCATGAGTCTCCAGGAGATACAAGGTGATTTACTCAACTGTGAGGTAGAAGCTATTGTTCATCAATGTAATTGTTTAACTGTAAAAGCTCATGGATTGAGTCAAAGTATTGCAGAGAAATTCCCACAAGCCAATCTCTATGCCACTCGCAGACCTCTAGGGTCTAGAAATTTAGCCGTAGAAGAAGATAGAGGAATTCCAGGCACTATTAAGGTGTTTCCCTCACAAACCCCTGTGGTCATTTGTTTACTAGCTCAATGGAATTATGGAAAAGCAAGTCACCGACCTAAAAGAATTTCCACTTATCAGGATACCCCACAAAACAGAGAGCAATGGTTTCAAACTTGTTTACAAGAAATGGGGGAAAGTTTACCTTACCAGACTTATGCTTTTCCTTACAAGATTGGCTGTGGACTAGCCCAAGGAAATTGGATTCATTATAGACATTATATTGAACAATTTGTACACACTTATGAAAAACATGTGTACATTCTTCATCATCATCATCATTAATTGTGTGTGTTTTCATGTGATGTAAAAATAAAGAAAGAAAAAAAAGTACCTTTTTTATCTGTCATACTCTAAAGTCTGTTTAAAACCGGAGATGAAGGTCCACCGTAATCCCCATGCACTCAAAAGCAGATCTCTGGGGGAGGTCAGTAGAAACAGTCATGTAGTTTTTCTTCTTTCCCCTGTGATATAATGTCAATATTTTAATGGAAAATTCAGAAATTCATCAGTAATTGGAGATAAAAAACTTGCTATCTTTATAGTATTGATTTCCATTATCAGATTTATTTATTTTTATCCATTTTAAAAAATATAAACATTTAAAATAATTATCTTAATAATAATAATTAAATAAATTAAAATGATATCTCATTGAAAACTTTTTTAGATTCAAGTTTAGTTTTTATGTTAGTTATTTCACTGTATATTTCCCAAAGGAAGACCAACAGCCAGGCTTCACTTCACTTAGAGAATGGATTGGTTAGGAACAAAACATATCTTCCAGGATGAGGACTGTATAGAAAAATAAAAACCCATTTTTTTTAATAAATTACATGAGACAATGCCTCTTATAAATGTAATGCAAAATAATATCTCTTATATATATATACGGATACCTATACTCTAATCATATTAAATGTCATTTGTAAAATGTATTTTTTTTTTTAAAAGACAGATTTATTTTAGGATAGACTTTAAATGATGACATGAATAGCAGGCCATACTTTCAGCACATGACAAAACATTATCTCAAATTACACAGAAATGGGTTATTTAGCATAGCTGACATTAAACATATAGGTGAGTGATAACATATTCACAATCATAAACAATGTGAAACAACTTTAAACGACCTACACGATGGATTACAAGCCTTTTTCACTGGGGTAAAATCTTTGCCGAAATTCGCCATGGCCGCCGAACCCGAACCCGACTGCAGAAAGATGAAGTCATAAAAATAACATAACACTGATGTAGTATTACATGATTTTTTTTTTATTTTATTTCTTAAAAACTAACAATGCTTCTAACTGTCGAATTCTCCTCCGAAATCGTATTCGATCCGCTACTAATTGCATCCAGGGATTTCTCCGGTCTTCGGGGGGTAATTCGTAGATTTGATTGAGGCTAGCCTGTGTGAAATTTCCAGGTATTTCATTCCGTATTGAATACATACTTTCTCCATCGCATCTATGTCCTGCCACAGTAAAATCATTTTGCCAGCTTGGGGATGAGTCATGAAACTGTAAGGCTTTCCGAAATAACGGGTCAGGTTTAGTCCGTGCCATTTCTGGGGCAGAATTGTTTTCATATGTCGACATAGAAAATGTATGGCAGCTAGTCTCCCCATACGGCCCCCTGACTTGAATCGCTGCCAAGTATTTACCTGTGTAGTCAGCATAAAAAACGTAGGTCTATCGTATTTTTGCACACGGCCCTTGACAGATGATGCAACAGGTATAAAAAGGTAGGTCAAAGGTGCACACGGCCCCCCTGACTTGAATCGATGCCAAGTATTTACCTGTGTAGTCAGCATATTTTTTGCACACGGCCCTAAACAAACTTGACTCGCTGCCAAGTATTTACCTGTGTAGTCAGCATAAAAAAAAACGTAGGTAAAACGTGCACTCGCCCCACAGCAGGTATATAAAGCAAAAAACTGTAAAATTTGACGATCATTCTTGCTTGACACTTCGAACCTGACAGACGTGAAAAATATTATGGCAGAAGCAATGATGAATACCCCAGACAACCCCAGCTATGTGACACCTGAAGAATATGTAGGAGCCCCCTATAGTTTTCAAGAATACATGAATAAAGAAGATATGGGCATCTTAAATACAACTCTGGCTGGAATTGTTAACATGCTGTCTGGTCTTGACAACAAGGTGAGTGATCTTGACAACAAGCTGACTGATCTGAAAAGTTACATCACTAAAATGAAAGGAGGAAGCACTTACCAGAAAAAACAAGGACAAGGGGAATCGGGAGAAAAAAAGAAAACTAGACAGACGGATCCATGCTACATCTGCAAAGAGTTAGGGCATTGGGCCCCAGATTGTCCCCGAAAAAAACAGGATTCGTGCTATAAGTGCGGGAAATCTGGTCATTGGGCTAATCAGTGTACAGAGAATGAGGAGGATCATCAATTGGTCAAAGAAATACAAAAACTGGAGAAAAAGCCTCAGGAACCCAAGAGGAAACTACCCCTGATGACTGATAAGGGACAGAAGAAGAAGAAAATGTAAATGGATGTATTTTCATTCTGAATAAAAATTGCCTTGTTATTGTGTGTTAGTGTTCTTTGTTTTCAGAAAATCCAGGTTTGTTATTGTTTTGAGGAAATCCAGTTTGAACCGGTTAGGCTAGACGGTCTAGACTGTGAAGCGTGACGTCATAATGACATTCTTGAATAGTTGCCAAAATCGTAGTAGCAGCGTTATGAATCGTAGTAGCAGCGTAGTGTATCATGTAAACATAGTGTAAACACAGCCCCGTATTTAGGGGACTATATGTACTGAATTGAACCGGCTATCCCCCACAGGGGCTGTACTCTCTTGACCCACCTATCCCCCACAGGGGCTGCACTCCCCTGACCCGGCTATCCCCCCAGGGGCTGCACTCGCTTGACCCGGCTATACCCCCCAGGGGCTGCACTCATTTGACCCGGCTATCCCCCCTAGCCCCAAAAGTGCACTCAGTTGACCTGGCCATCTAGGCTCCTTATACTACGCTGATGCTTTGTTGTACAAGGCATCCTGCTCAGGGAGGGTCTAAGTTGGCTATTTGCTAACATTTATTGAACAGCGTAATTACTAATTTGATAATTCTGTAGTATGGTGATTATAGAGTCCTCACAAAAGCACAGGTTAGTTCTTGGAGGGACTATGGTGTTCAGAACCTGAGAAACCTATGGGACTCAGGTGACATTAAGGCATGTGTGTCATGTACTCACCATTGTTAAGTACGCCTTCATAATCTAATTTGGTAATTTTTTGAAGAAAAAAAAAACATTTCAAGGCATCTTTTTTAACAAGAAATGTTCAATTAATGATTTCCTTATAAGGTTAAAAATGCAATAATCTTAATTTTATAACACGTGATTAAAATTATCTCAAGTTTATTTTTGGCAATCCAATAGAATAAAAGGGGACACAATGTAATCGAAGTGATCATTCTAAACTTAGTCTGATGTAGAAGTACTGCAGTATGATTTGGAACTAAGGTTAAGGTAGGTTATCTTAATGTTACACGGATAGGAGAGTCATACGGGTTTAAGTTAATTCCTTGTTTAATAAATTTCATGTTTTGATTAATTAGTCTTTAGATAGTAAGATAATAGTCTTCTTTAAACGACTTCTAAAATTTAACACCTTTTCCATTTTTAACGGAAGACTAAATGTACACATATCCCAAAAATTGACCATATCTTCAAAATTATGATGAACCTCAAAAAGAATTAAATATAGGTTCAACTGAATTAAAGATAAGTGTAAATAATCATTCCTTTCGCTAATTAATTAAGACTAGATTCTAATAAAATGCACTTATTTTTAACGAAATTACACTTCTTCAATTCAATCAAAGATAAATTCAATTGATTTTATATATATCTCCCATTAATTTGAAAATAGGTAAAATTAACTTATAGATAAATATCATCTAGATGTAATCAAAGATAGTTACCATTAATTTTAAGACACAAACATATCTGCAATGAATTTGAATATAGGTACAAATCCATTATACATAGGCTCAATTCTTTTTCTTGTTAAAAATAATGTGTTACATAAAAGAATTGTAAACAAATATAATGTGTTTATGTACAATATACAATATATATTGAATTTTACTATACCAACTTCAAACAAAGTTAAAGGGAATTTTCTTTCCTTTTTATAGAACCATCGTGTTTACAGGAAATATTTGATCATGACAACACCCACTTGGCTGTAAGTAATATAATAATACTAGTAAAATTGATGTGCTGTTGAAAGAGATTAGGAAATATTTGTCCACATTCTACAAGTAACAAATTCTATGATTTATCGTGTGAAATGGTTGAGCAAGAGCATACTCTACGTATAGTTTGAACAATTTCTAAAACGAAGTTAATTATTTTGTAACACAAAACAAATTTTGTATCAAAATCTATTCTTCATGATTGTCAACTTTGTCTTTTTGATGCGATACTTTAAACGAGATTTGATAATAACATGCTACATGTACGTTTTAACCGCCTTAGAACAAAAAACAGTATTCAATATCAAAGTCGTAAAGGAATTTACTTCTTATATTGCGCTCCGTTATTAGCAAACTTATTTTTGTATTCATATGGAGCAGAATTTTGCAAAATCTTATGCATGAAAAGGGGAAAACACTTTCCGTGGCCTTCAACTCGACAAATAGATATATCGACGACGTATTGTCAATAAACAATGGTAATTTTCATTCCTACGTCGATACGATATATTCTAGTGAGTTTGAGATAAAAGATATCACAGAATCTGACACATCTGTTTCATACTTGGATATTTTACTTGTATAATACGTGAATGGTAATCTAACAACCAAGGTATATGATAAACGTGATGACTAATTTAACAATCGTCAACTTCCCTTACTCAGGCAATATACCTTCATCACGTGAATACGGAGTTGTTTTTTATTTTTATCTCAGTTGATTCGATACGCAAGAACATGTTCTATATATATACAATATCTAAAACGAGGTAAATCATTGACAAGCGAGTTGATGAAACAAGAATATCAGCAGTCTCGTTTTAAAGTCATCATTTCGTAAGTTTTATGGTCGATACAATGACCTTGTCAGCAAATTAAATTTATCACTGATTCAAATGCTCACTGACTTTTCTTACTAATTGTTAGTCCATTATTTATACAGTGATTTGACGACTGATTTTTCCCTTATTGCCCGATCATGACAAGGAGCAAACGGCAGGTGTGACCGGTCAGCATGGGATGCTCACTCCTCCATGGCACCTGATTCCACCTCTAATGTTTCGCAATTTCGAGTTTGCTCTGCTCCTATTTTGTATTGTTTTATGGACTTTGATATTAAATACCGTTCGTTTTTTCCATATCTTTCATTTGATAGATCTGAAAGCCACCTTTCATTTACTAGATCTAGACCTTAAATGTTAATTTTTATCAAACAGTTCTCGCGTTTCAACTATCCCTCTTACACAGTCACTACTGACCTCAAGTTGTGATGGATTCTTTAAATTAGAATTAAATTAGAATTTACAAACCAAAACAAATAATATTTTGGAAGACCTAAAAAAAAAAAGATTTATAAAATTAACAATTAATTTATTTACATATGTACAATGAATATCAAATCGGCCAAAATTCAATCATGGTTATCACGAGTGTTTCACACCACGTCCCAACGCCATCCACGGTCCACCAGATTGTTCATATTGTCCCCACCGGTCAACCATGTCCCTAGATTTATCCAGTCTCCACGTAAACAATTACTCCCGTCTAAAACAAAAGCTTTATATACAATTTTGGTAAGTGATCTGCGGCATTTTATACATAAAAATTATCCCCGCGGGCTTGCTCTCAACGCCGCTACAAACATCCCTGAATCCCAAGACCATGCAGCAGGGGAGACAGAACACACCCAAGTTCACATAGCATGGATTATATAAAGACCTCATCTGACAAACACTAGCCAAACTTAACTAATCAAACGGGTTCTAAGAGTATACCAGGGCTGTTCAATAAATAATGTCATCGGTGCTCGGAAAGAAGCAAAAGAGGATATTCAATGATTTAGTCTTCATGATTTTACGTATTAATCTCTTTTAATTAAAACACGTGTCCTTAACATTTTTTATCCAATTTCTGATTGTTTTTACAACTCATTTTTGGGTATGACCCCGTAGTGTACTGGAAAATGGCAGATGATTTAAAATGATTTCATGGACTTGTTTCTTACTTCTGAAAGGTGTTTTTTCAAGTTTAGAAATAGAAACAAGTCAAAAGGTAAAAAATTTGGTGAATATTGTTAATGATAAAAATATATTAACTTTCTGTTTAGCACGAAAACCCCTTTACTCTTCGGGCCGTGCGAGTTTGGACGCTGTCATGAAGAAATTTAATGTACATTGTAGTGGATTCCTGATTTTAGGTCCTTCCTATAATAAACCTTTCGATATTTTTTGCAAAAAAATTGCTTTCTAGACTCCTCCAGAAATTAAACAGTCTCCCCGAATACGAATTTGAACAACAATCCCACTAATATTTAAGAAAATAACATATAAATCTGTCTCTGTGCTCTTGCAAAATGCAATTTTGTGACAAAAATGGAAAACAAGGTCTTTTTAACACTAACTTAGTCAGCAACAACATGACTGAGAAAATTAGCTCCAATATTATGTACTCATCTAATCACTCAGTTCTAAAGTTGAACACTTGTAGAAAAAGAGGCCATCTCATCAATCTGCTGTTTGAAGCTTTAGTTTTTTGTAAATGCATTAGGGGTCTATGATCTGTCTCCAAATCAAACGCTCTTCCATGAAAGTAAGACAGGAATTTCTGTATGGCCCCTACGGCTGCAAGACACTTCTATTCCACAAGCGAATATCATTGTTCTCTGTCTAGCAGCTTCAGGCTTGCATATGCAACAGGGTATGTGCGTCCGTCATTCTTCTACATCAACACGGTACCAACTCCATGATTAGATGCTTTGGTTTTTAAGATGAATGGCTTCGACAAATCTAGTAATCTGAGAATTGGACTGTAGAGCAACATGGATTTTAACCTCTTAAATGAATTATCGTGTTCTTGTTTCCATGCAAATTTGTTTGGAATACAATAGTGGAAAAGTTTTCTAGATCTACAACAATGGTTAAGTCAGTTAAAGGAGCAGTTGTAAAACATGTTATGATTTTGTTGGAATATAAATACTAAAAAATAATGGTAAATTTTTCGAGAATTTAATAGCCAATCAAACCAAAGAAAGATCTAACCTGCTTCATTTTCTTTCTGAAATCTGGATAAGTGGTGCTTCATTTGAAAAAATTCAAAATTTCATCTTGAAAGACATAGCTCTCAACTTCTTGTTAGATTTAAAAAACTTGTAAGTTTCCTCCATGGAGGAAAAACAGGAAGTGGAAAAACCAAAAGTATACAAACTATACTTGATGAAGTTATTGGTTCAAAGTCTCGAATATGTGCTATAGTTCACATTTTGAGGGTTTTGCACAGTCTGTTACATAAATGAAATAGTGTTAGAACAACAGTCTGTGTTACGGTCTGGAACATCATTTTTTATTTGTACTATATAAACAACTAAGAAGTGAATTTTGTACACTTTTTAATAATAGGTATCCCACTCTATGTTCTGTTACAGACATGTAGACCCACTGAGAGCACAACTATCTCTTAATGACTTCCAGGACCATTTTGGTCCACCACAATAAGAGGAAGCAAATACAGATACACAAAAGAGCCATATTCTAGCAGATTCTAGGAAGCAAATCTGTAGCAGACATGTACAGATGACAGGGAACCATCAAGCCGCTCTGAAATCCCACTAATAAACTCTTAGACATACATCAAGCTACATACAAACTGCTACATTGATGAGAATACAGGAAATCATGCAAAGCATATACAGACATCAATAGTAATATATCATGATTGTTACCTCTCAGAGTTCGGCAATTCAGTACTTTTCTTCAAAAGGAGTAAGAGAGAGAAAGAAACTCTCACCCCCTCTCTCCCTTGAAATTTTATTTAAGAAATTCTCATTTTTAGTATGATATTGAGATTTTAATTGCTTTTATCAAAAGAAATGGGATTTTTTTAAAAAAAAAAATCAATCACAACTCACAATGTACACCACTGTAAAGAATTCCCTATCAAGACTTGTAAATTAAGTTTTTTGAGTTTTTTAAAGTTTGTTGTTTGTTACAGACAGGACAAAAGCAATATACTCCTGTGATCTTTCAATCCTGTGGCATAAAAATAAAATAAAAGCTGAGATGTCGTAAAGCTGGACACTTTTTGCTGTAGAAAATTCTTAAGGAAATTTGCACGTCCATTGCATTCGCAAACGTATTTTTCGTCAGAATAAATCAACCATAAAAATGTGAACCATTTTTCCTCATTCCATTTCTGGAATTTTTAGTAATTATCAATTATTCATTTCCGACATTTTTTTTAGTTTTCATTTCCGACATCTTTTAGTTTTCATTTCTCAAATAGATATGGAGTACATATTTGATAACTTTACTTTTGAAAAATTTAAAAGAAAAATCGTAAATAAATCATTGAAATCAAATTTGGTAAATCTATCAGTATCTTGGACACAAGTATATGTATGGTGCTGTCACTGATATTTAATGTCAGTGAACATTAAATGTGATCAAAATGTTTTATGCTCATTAAATCTTTTACCTAGACTTAGTAATACATGTATGCATTTATGTATAGATTTTTTTATTAATATTTTGGTAAAATTGTTTTTAAAATTCCATTTCTTTTACTTAAGAAAATATTGAATTGCCGAACAGGTCAATTCCGGAAATGAAAACAAAAAATGTCGGAAATGAAATAATAAAAATGTCAGAAATGCTATGCATATTTCCGGAAATGAAATGCTGCGCTATTTTTTTTTACCCATTCAACATTGTTTACTGAACCCAGTTTATGCTACAAGCTAATTACCTGTGATAATAGGTGATGCAACATACATTAAATGTTCACTTCATAGGAAAAGTTAATTTACCTTTTCCCCGCAAGCACTTTATAGCGTGGTACAAGTTTCTAAAAAAAAAAAATAGCGTAAGTAATTATGAGTCGGCCATATATTTTAAAAAGATTATAACTTTTCCTATTTTAAGATATTCTAGCAAGTATTAAATAAAAGGGATTTGGTATTAAATTGAATTTACTTTTAAAAAGGAAGAGAAAATACATGATTGCAGTTGGAAATTGAAACTGAAACTTTAAAGGAATTATATAATAATTAGGAGTCATGTTCTGATAGCAAAGGAATTTACATTATAATAAGACTAATAATGTAGGGGCCAGCTGTTAGTGATTGCATTATACAGAAATTTCTATTTTTAGTGATTGCATTATACAATAATTGAAGGGAAAAACTGATAGCATAGGAATTATACATTAATTGTAGTCAGCTGATGTGCCAAGAAACTAAATCAATAAACTATAGGAGGACAGCTGATAGTAAAGGAATTATACATAAATTAGTAGTCAGATGAAATAAAAGGAATTATACAATAATTAGTGGTCAGCTGATAGCAGAGGAAATATACAATAATTAGTAGTCAGCTGATAGCAAGTTAGGAAATCATACAATAATTGTAGGAGCTGATAGCATTTTGAAAGAATTTCATAAAAATTTCTATTTTTAGTAACCACTAAAGGAATTATATAATAATCAAAAACAGCTGATAGTGAATGCATTATACAATAATTAGGGGCCAGCTAGATGGCAGATTAATTGAAATCAGGGACCAAAACTGATAGTAAAGGAGTTATAAATTAATTGTAAAGATTTTCACAGGAAATTATACAATAATTACGGGGAGAGCTGATAATAAAAAATTATATATCAATTATGTCAGCTGAGAGTAAAGGGATGTTTGCCGAGTTATATTGAAATCAGCTGAAAACTGTAGGAGCATTTTGAATGGAATTTAACAATCAAATTTCTATGATAAACATGACAACTTTAAATTATTGATAAACAAATTGATCAAAGGAGATTATGACCAGTCTCGTTTAAAGTCATCATTTTGTAAGTTATATGAAATCGATACAAACCTTGTAGCGAAGACAATCATAGAATAAAATTTCATAGACCTTTTTTATTGTTAGTCCATTATTTATATACTGAATTAACGGCGGATTTTCCCGTTATTTCTTGGTCATGACAAGGAGGACGCGACGGGTGTGACCGGTCAGCAGGGAATGCTCACTCCTCTATGGCACCTGTTTCCATCTCTTATGTTTTCAAGGTTCATGTTTATTCTGCTCCTATTCTTTATTGTTTTATGAACTTTTGATCTTGAATCCATATGTTTCATACAATAATTAGTGGTCAGCTGATAGCGGAGACATTATAAAATAATTAGGGACCAGATGATAGCAGAGAATTATAGTTGTTATCTTTGATTTATATAGTTTACAGGATTGATGTCAGAGATCAGTATTTGTTATTTGTATAGTTTACAGGATTGATGTCACAGATCACTATTTATTATCTTTGTATAGTTTACAGCATTGATCAATTTGATCACTATTTGTTATCTTTTTATTTCATTCTAAGCTTCCTCTCTGTACTTAATAACAATAAAACTTTGGTCCGCCATTGTGGCCCCGCCCTACCCCAAGGGGTCATGATTTGAACAAACTTTAATCTACACTACCTTGGGATGTTTCGATATAAATATGAGAAATTATGGCTTTGCTGTTCTTGAGAAGATTTTTAAAGAATTTTCCTATATATTTCTATATAAAACTTTGGTCGGCCATTGTGGCCCCGCCCTACCCCCAGGGGACAAGATTTGAACAAACTAAATCTACACTACCTGAGGATGTTTCCCCATAAGTTTCATCTTTCCTGGCACAGTGGTTCTTGAAAAGAAGATTTTTTAAACATACATGTACCACCAAATTTTCATTAATTTTCAATTATCTCCCCTTGAATGAGGGTGTGGCCCTTTATTTGCACAAACTTGAATTCCATTCACCAAAGGATGCTTTGTGGCAAGTTTGGTTGAAATTGGCCCAGTGGTTTTTGAGAAGAAGTCGAAAATGTGAAAAGTTTACAGACAGACGGAGAGCTAGACAGACTCCGGACAAAATGTGATCAGAAAAGCTCACTTGAGCCTTCGGCTCAGATGAGCTAAAAATTGATGAAGACTTCTTAAAATGATTGGCACATTTTATTGACAAGATTTCATAATATTATATATTAATAACTACACATACATGTAAAACTAAAAACCTTCGAGATAAAACTATGATTGCACAAGTGTGATGAGTTTGTAATGTATCTGTGACTGGTGTAAAATCAGAAAATTTCATCACACACCAAACCAAACCTAAGTTAAACTAGCTTACATTCTTTTTCTAAAAATAAATACAATAATAGTTCTAACATATCACTAGAGTATTGCACTTTACAAGGTTTTTGTTGCTTTATTATACAACAGTGACTGACATCTTCACAAAAAACATCAAGGAATGTAACTCATATATCTCCTCATGTTTTCTCCTCTGGTTATCTATACTGTGGGAACTAAATCATGTCTTAAGTTGATAATAGCCGTCCTTGTGTTAACAGAACATCCATCAGCAGTTTATATTTGATAACAAATCAATGAGAGAACTCTACAACAGTTGTGAAGGTTTGTTGTGACGTCACAGGAAGAAATAATCATCTAGCACTCAAAACCACACCCCTAAGAGTGAACACCCCTCCATTGCCCAAACCCCAATCTCATGGTCCCTCATGTAAACATCAAGTTTTGACTTCTCAACTCCAGGCTCCTTTATCATCAAACTGCAACCAGATCAGACAAAAAAAATTACCAGGGCAGACGTAAAAAATAATTGTTATAGGAATTTTTTATCAGGTGAATGAAAAATTTACATTTTTTTTTAGTTTTCTTTTAAAGAATAATATATAAATCTGTTGAATACCTTGCTTGGACTAAAGTCTGCAAAGTTGGCAAAAGCATCATCTGAGGCAGCAGCATTACTTCCTGTGGAGCTGGAGAAAGTCGCATTAAGAGATTTATCTGAAATCCTAACAGAATTTGTATCTTGGATCAGGGTTAAAATAACTCTTTTAAATAAAATCATTGTGATTTCTTGAGACAACTCAATACTAATGTAAAACCTGAGGATTATATCGTCACTCAATGTATTATTCACTTTAAGGAGGCTCATTACACCACTTTTTGATGACGTACTACACAAAAAAATAAACCTCCATTGTGTCGACCGGTTTGCTCAGGGGACGAGTTATATAGATACCTCTATAATATGACCCTGACCTTTAAAACGCTTTAAAAATAGATAAAACATGCGGTGTTCACGGTGTTGTAAAGAGTGAAAACAAAGTAACGGATTCATTATGCATAAACCAAGAAGAATTGCTTATAGGCAGAAACAAAAGAAAGCAACGGTCAAATCTTCGCCAAACAAGTAATGTCAATTTCATAGCCATGCACGCAGTAAACTCTTTGAGTGAGTTAAAATCTACAACCTTGTTGAAATTAAAATTTTATTTAATTGCGCTATTTACTGTGTTGGTGTTAATTCATATATTTGTTTTAAATGTATACTCTGGCAATTTAACGCTTTATTCTGAATTTTAGATGTAATGTCAAACGTTCCATAGTGTTTTGAGTCTTGGCAATTTAGGAAAGATAACTCTTGAAAGTGTACGTTTTATACCAAATATTTTTTTAAATGGATTTTTCATTTCGTTTAAACTTTTTTCATTCAATTTGGCACATGTAATTCATTAAAATACATTCCTTGTCTCTTCAGAACACATTTTTAAAATGTTTTGTGCATAGATTAAATAGATAATGACATTTATTGTTTTCTAGGAGAAAATTATTTTTTCTAATAAAATTATTATTACGTATTATGAGGTATTTTCACTGTGTGTACTTGTCTTAAGAAGATGCCCATCATTTGGCACTGAAAGTTCTGAAATTCTGTGAATAATAAACCTGAAATAAACATTTCACTAAAATAAAACAAAAACTAAAAAATTCTATAAAAAATATTTATGATATCAATACCCCCATCTGGATATTTGACATCTACATTATAAGTGGTGCTGTATTGAAATCTAAAATAAACTGTGGATGTAATGAGCCACCTTAAGTTTCTTCAAAACAAAGTGATAGCCTAAACAAGATGACATGGATCTATTCACTCTGTAAACTATTAATTCATGCAACTTAATGATTCAGGTACTATTACAAATATCACTACAAAGTCAAAGCTTTATGTCCAAACAAATCATACCTGCAAATGGGTCACTGTCAAATCCCCCCAACTGTGGCTGGGGGTGGGTCTGTTTTTGGGAGGGGCGGGTCTCGGGGAAGGCTGTTTCTTCTGTTTGGGGAGCAAAGCTGGGGCTGGTGACTTGGGTCCCAGAGAAGGTCGAGAAGGGGATTTTGGTGAAAAAGGGTCACCACCAAATAGATTGTCATGTTTCTATAAAGAAACAAAGGTGCCATAACTCATCCTACAAAAATGTTTTCATCGGCACTTTACAAAATTATTTATTTCGAATAATATCCTTTGTTTTTTATTGATTTGCTAAGAAAACAGATATGTTAATTACAGAAGTAACTATGTTAATTAAGCTCTGTTTCTTACACTTGGTTTTGTGTTGGATCCTCCTTTCCCAAAAGGATCAAAAGCATCTAGTTTGGAACTATTTGTTCCTCCAAATGATTCAAACAGGTCCGCGCTATTAAGTGGATCTTCCTACAAAACAAATAATTTATGTCAAAATTTCAATGATGGCACTTCATATAAATCTTATCAATAACTTTTTGTCACCCCCCCCCCCCCCTTTTTAAAAAAAAAATGAATTTATAAAGATGCAGTTAACTTGGCTTAATTAAATATTTATCTTTTCTTCCTAATCATTAGTAATACACTGAAATTACTGAGGACACTCACAACCGATTTGATTGATATTTGAAATGTTCTCCTGAATAAAATTCCTGTCAATTAAGAAAATGATAGTACAACTATAACACATAAAGACAACATAAATCTTCAAATGCATGTATATTGAAGTTTACGATAAAGCGAGAGTGCTGACCTTTCCAGACTTGGAGAAACTCTCGAAGGTGTTGGAGGATTTAAACAGATCATCAGAGGAGAAGGGATCGGAATGAAATGATGACTTGAAAGGATCACCACCTAAAACACAGGGATAAAGAATTTGTATGAAATCTGGTCAAAGCGCCCCCTAATAAAACCGTCCTGGTCAAAGCGTCCCCCGATTTTGGTCAAAATGCTCCCTGATTTTGGTCAAAGCGCCCCTATAGAATTTAGTGTAAAATGATGTTACAAAACCTGCCCCAAATATTTGTCAAAGCGTCCCCTGATTTTGGTGCAAGCGTTTTCTGATTTTAGTCAAAGAGCCCCCTTTAATTTTTTTCTAAAGAAAAATCGTCTGGGAACTGTCCCCAAGCAATGGTCAAAACGTCCCCGATTTTGGTCAAAGCGTCCCCTGATTTTGGTCAAGGCGCCCCCTGACACTTTATGGCTTTAAATGGCTGATTTAAGTGTACAGGTAAATGTCCCTTCCTTATATGGATCATCTTTAGTGTATAAATAAATGTACCTTCTTTAAATGGGTCAGATCCTCCTCAACCCGTGTCATCCCCAGGCACGTCCTTACTCTTAAACGGATCCTCCTTAAAGTCGTCCAAGGCTGACCCTGCACTGAAGTTACTGATGGTACTGACTGGACTACCATACTGAAATCATATCACAGTTAATACACTTAAAAAGTTACTGATGGTACTGACTGGGCTACCATACTGAAATCATATCACAGTTAAAACACTTATAATGATAAAGTTACTTATTGTACTGACTGGGCTTCTATACTGAAATCATATCACAGTTAATACACTTATAATGATAAAGTTACTGATGGTACTGACTGGGCTTCCATACTTAAATCATATCACAGTTAATACACTTATAATGATAAAGTTACTGATGGTACTGACTGGGCTTCCATACTGAAATCATATCACAGTTAATACACTTAAAAAGTTACTGATGGTACTGACTGGGCTTCCATACTGAAATCATATCACAGTTAATACACATAATGATAAAGTTACTGATGGTACTAACTGGGCTTCCATACTTAAATCATATCACAGTTAATACACATAATGATAAAGTTACTGATATTACTGACTGGGCTTCCATACTTAAATCATATCACAGTTAATACACTTATAATGATTAAGTTACTGATGGTACTAACTGGGCTCCATACTGAAATCATATCACGGTTAATACACTTATAATGATAAAGTTACTGATGGTACTGACTGGGCTTCCATACTGAAATCATATCACAGTTAATACACTTATAATGATAAAGTTACTGATGGTACTGACTGGGCTACCATACTGAAATCATATCAAAGTCAATACCCTTATAATGATGAAGTTACTGATGGTCCTGACTGGGCTTCCATACTAAAATCATACCACAGGTAATACATTTATTAAGTTACTGATGGTACTGACAGGGCTACCATACTGAAATCATATCATATATCACAGTTGATAAAATTATAAATGTATTCATGAAAATAGTGTTGGATCTGACTTGGCGAACATATGGTACTGAAATAAGAAAATATTTATGTAACCATCAATTGTCACTCGGGTAATAAATAAAGTAAACATGAAATGAGTCTTGATCATCAAACCGCTTTAATATGTGTGAAAAATGGAGACGATATTCAAGAATATTTTGAAAACTTAGAGTCGGGTGAAAATGTAACAAAAAATACCCATTTAAATTTTATCAATTCCTCAAGTAAATGTTAATTGGATGCATAAAATATTAATTGAAACCATACACTTACATCAACTTTATTCAAAAACGGATTTCACGTTTTTATGCGATTAGTAAAATTCAATGTTCAAAAAAAAGGAAAGTCGTTTTTTGTTAGTAAATAAATGAAAAGCAACTTTATTTTTTTTTAAATTTGAAAAACGTATAAATTTTTCCAGATTTACTTAATGGAAGAAAATATATTATGTCTCTCGAAATTTATAAGGGGAAAGAACATTCTAATTAACAATATTTTTAATGTTTAGAAAACCTTTAATTCTGAAAAACTTCTCCCCACTTTCAATCCCCATAACCAACACTTAAACTTATATGTATAGAGCAGCCCGGTCCTCCGGGCTGCAATCAAATTATAGTAATTACTCATACATGTATGATAATTTAGTTGTACTACTGACTGGGCTACCATAGTGATCTGCCCTTAGATGTAACATTAAAGAAATTGTTATTTACCATTAATTTCATATGATAGATTAAAATATTTTTAGCTTAATATAAGACCGTGAGTAAGAAATTTAATTAATCATTTTCATTAATTTTCCCAATGTATGTAAACAACAATAATTTCTGCTCACAAATAGTCCATTGTTTTTGAACAATTTTCCTGTGCAAATAATGCATGTACCCTATGTTCTGAATGAATGAAAAAGTCTCAATAGGCATTTCTTTATATGCTATATTTTTCCCAATCCAAAAACTATTAGTGTAAAGAGCTTCCTTAATGCAACTGAGATCTTGTACAATGTATTAATATTAACTGTAGACCTAGTACTTATTGTAGCCCTAGTACTGAGATCTTGTACGCTGTATCAGTACTTACTGTAGACCTACTACTGATATCTTGTACACTGTATTGTACTTTATATGACTGAATATCAAGATATTGTACACTGTATCAGTACTTACTGTAGCCCTGTAGTAATGTAAAAACCGTCCATTGCCCTGATTAGAAGTTTTTTTTTCTAATTTTCACAGTATTATACCACTGATTTGTTTCAGCCTGGTGATCACTAAACATTATAACTGCAATGACTACTCCCTATCATGCTGACGAATATTCATGAGACACTCTTCCTACACGGACTGTCCCTGTTGTTGATCTGTGACCATAACTCTTCAAATCTTTTTAGTTCCACGTCACATTTTTCTCCTCAAATCATGAACATTACTTTCAAGGTCAGATTTCTGCAAAAAATATTTTACAGTAAATAATAGTACTACGTTTTTGTTGAGTTCATTCAGACATTTTAGAGCCTGTTCTTTTTATTTCTATTTAATGTTTTACCTTTTCCTCGAGTTCGTCCAGATATTTTTCAGCCCGTTATACCTGATTCTAATTACTAGAAGTTTTACCCTTTAACGATTTGTTAGATATTTATAGTTTTTTGGGT
>NW_026930275.1:0-7500 GCF_032062105.1 Saccostrea cuccullata
TTGTTTGTCTAATACTTTGTATTCACTTAATCTCTTTTAGCCTTGTTTAAATTCGAAAATGGCTGATACTATATATATGACGAAATGCTCAAAATATATTTAGTGTTGAAATGTGTAGTAAAGAAATATGTCCAAGAAAATAAGGCGACAGCAGAGAGAATATGCAGTTGACAACTCGGGACTTTGACTAAATATAACAAATTACATATGTCTTATTTTTTCCCTTTCAATTCATTATTTAAAAAGACGGACAGCCTTTCCCTATGAAAGTAACATGACAATTTTGATGGGGATATTTTTCCAGTCCATAGTGTAACAATGTAAGTGTGACTTACAAAAAATTACTAAAAAGTCCATTTTTAGATACCTCGACACACACCAGAATTTAGGCCCGGACCTGTAATTATGGATATTACAAATCATAGGCTTTTTAAAAATGCAACTGAATCTATCCGTTGTACGCGTACTCGTTGGTTTACATTACAAATAGGACTACAGTGTAGTTAAAATTTTTTAGGGGCAAAATACGTTAATGGAAAAGTGGCTATATTTTTGTCGTCAGATTAGCAAATTATCCCAACAAAAATTACTATACTTAACCTTAGTTTAGTATACCAAACAATCTTTTTTCGAAGGACTTCCAAATATACATTTTTCAAAATCTACATTTACATTTCATATTCATAAAGGGTAAATCAAATGAATGATAATAAACTATTCAATCTTGTTGTTTGGGTATTGATTTATTGTAGAACCAATTGCCAGTATTTTCCATGTGATTTTACACCCCCTCCCAATAAAAAAAAACAAACAAAAAAAACAAAACAAACAAACACTACTAAGTCAAAAACGTACTGACATTCCTATTTTTTACTGACAAACTTAGAAAATTACTGACAATGGTGTATTACTGTAAAACTTAGACAATTACTGACCTTTTTACTGCCGGTACTGATAAACTTAAAAAGTGCTGACAATCTTAGTCGGTGCTGAAAAACTTAAAATTATTTCCCCGTTTACTGTCCCTGCTGAAAAACTTAGACAAGTGCTGCATTTACTGATAATTACTGTCCCTATTGTTCTCGCTCTCGGGGAGACTGCAGTGGTGTGAAATTGATTTTTTTAAATTTTAACATAGATTATTATTTCATTTATTTGTTTTTTCATATAATTTTTAACTATTTCCAGATGATATCTTTGAAAAAAAACTTCTTTGATCTATTTATAGAAAATTGATTTGTAAAAAATTACGGCGACAGGTAGACTCTTCTTCAAGACAGTTTGAATTTGAGAAATTCAACACCAACACATACATAATATAAATATGCAATCTACAATCCTTCAACCTCTTCTTAGATTAAATAAATATTTTTTTTTTAATATACCGAGGTAAGATAAAACTAGAGCCGAGCTCGTTGCAAAGCAACGAGTAGGTCTTCCGTCGGAGCTGCGGACAGAGAGAAATGACCTTGAGTCAAGGTCATGCCACGTTCTAATTTTAAAGCAATCTTTTAAGGGTAGATATCATCTTATTATGTTTTACTATAAATTAATGTAACTTATAAGGAAATTTTTTCGTCATTTAAATCATTGTCAACTTAACATTTGTAACCTTGACCTTTGGGGACGACTTATATAGGCCATGCCTGATGTCCAATCCAATTATGTAATCTAACTTACATAATAAAATATTGATTAAATTAAATTAAATGCCACGTTCTAATTTTACAGCAATCTATTAAGGGTAGATATCATCTTAATATGTTTTACTATTAAAAAAAGGATAGTAAAGGAATGTTTCACCTTACCTTGTCAGAATGACGTTGGGTCACACCATGACACACGCTGGTGATGAGCATATCCCATTTGTGTGCTACCGTATTGACAAATTCACACATGTTTTTTCAAATAATGCATCCAGTCAAAATATCTTATCATAAATGACCTTGATTCAAGACCAAAACACACTCTGCATGATGTAAGCCATACCTTTTGTTTAGATAGGCCTTGTCACAGCTAATATACATGTGTAAAAAGTTATCGTCAATTTTAAGCAATGTTTGAATTTTGGAAAAGCTGGATAAACTTCAAGGTCAAAGTTCATGATATACTAGTATTTGAAATGATTTTATCACAGGTTACGTACATGTGATGTTTGTGTAATATGAAAGCCTTATCTCTTCTCATTGAAAAGTTATGACCAAGCCTCAAGGTCAAGTTGTCAAAAGTCAGTGTATTTAGAAAAGAGTTGTCTTAGGTAATACACAGGGATAAAATAAAAGCCCTGTCTCTTCTCATTCAAAAGGTATGAGTATTGTTAATGTTTTTGAAAAGCAGGTCAAACTTCAAGGTCAAAGGGTAAAAAATCAGTGAGTTTTGAAAGGTATTGTCATAGTTAATACATTTTTATAAAATGGAAGCTTTCAAAAGTTATGGTCAATTTAAAGTAATGTTATTTTTTTAAGTAGGTCAAGCTCCAAGATAAAGGTAACAGGGTCAAAAATCACAGTATATTTGAAAATCAGATGTCATAAATAATGCACATGTGAAATATCAAAGTCTTATATCAACTCATTCAATAGTTATTATCAAGTTTAAAGTTCTCGTGACAGATGGACAGACTGGCTGACGAATAAGGTTTAATGTTCCCTAAAAAAATAAATACATGTAATTCGAACGTGATAAATTGAGAAATACGAATAATAATTAAAAAAATTAGAAAATATTAGAATATAAATCAGCTTTCCTACATGAGATTTCCTTAAAGACTTATTAATACATATTATTCAAGTACATGCAAAACATATGCATGTACGTTGGAGGTTCAAGACGCGGAGACCGGTCATTTCGATGAGAACGTATACACAACTGTCTCGTTACGGGGTAGGTGGTGTCATAAAAGGATTAAATTCGCCTGATTCCACCTCTGATTTTTTTTTTTAAAGTCTGTCTTTGCGCTGCTAGTGCTTTATATTGTTTAAACAGAATTTAATTTTATGAAAAGAATTATTTTTAATGCTTATTTTTGACATATGCTTAAATTATTTACCTATCAATTTGAGTTTAAATAGTAAAAAAGAATTTGTCACTCAGTATTTATCGGTCCTTTGGATGAGACCGTATAAACCGAGGCCCCGTGTCACAGCAGGTGTGGCACGATAAAGATCCCTCCCTGCTCAAAGGCCGTAAGTGCCGAGCATAGGCCCAAATTTGCAGCCCTTCACCGGCAATGGTGACGTCTCCATATCAGTGAAATATTCTGGAGAGGGACGTTAAATAGTATACAATCAATCAATCTAAGGAATAAGTGTCAATCCTCTACATCAAAGAGCGTCTGACTTGTATGCATGACATAAATTGCGTAAATGTGTTAATTGAAATTTGAGTGAATCCCGTATGTTGTGTGAGAGAGTCAGTTTTGTACTGGACATTCCATCATCAAGATAATATAGTTTTACTCTGGACTATTCCAAGTTACCAAAACGTTTGTGTGTGTGTCTGTGTGTGAGCTTTACAACCTGTCTTTGTTCTCTGTGACTTGATTTGATTTATTTTTCAAAATACAAACTTTAACTTTTTATTGCTTGACTTACGTTTAATAAATTTTCATCACAAGTTCACTTGTGTTAATTAACCAAATATATTCTATGAAATTAATGATTCCATCTTCTTTGTTAACTTTAAATTGCTAGAAATATAGTGTAAAAATCCAGAATGAAATAAAGAATGTTAAAAGTGACATTATTAATTGTCGGAAATGCAATGCAAAATTCCGGAAATAAAATGCAGCAAAAACTGATACCTCCACTTACCCAAAGAAACTTATACATGTAGTACATGTACACATTTCGATGCTCGATTGAACACTCTAATCGGCACAAGTTTTAGAAATTAAAACGTTTATATATAGGAAAGTTTAGTGACGCATACTAATCTTTTTTTCATTTATTTGTTAACCTGCGAATAAAAAAAATGTCGCGTATGATTATTGGTTAACATTATAATAGGTTATGGATTAATCATGGATTTCAACACCAGTCCTGTGTACGTACCTGAACAAACTAACCAAATGACATTCTCGACTCCATGGACTCTGAAGGAAAACATTGTATCATTTGAGGGAAGGGGGTTACGTATCGCGATGAGAGGAAATTTTTAAATAATCTCTTCTAGTCCAATAAACATGAAAGAATGGCTTGGAATATTTGTATGCAACTACATGGCTTTCTCAGAAACAATTTTGCATTTGTTAAAAAAAATTCTAATTTTTCATTTCTTTCTCTCGTATTCTGAAAACTCGGAATGTATATATTTTAGGCGCTCTTCCGTGTAAAACAGCATGTACTGTGTTACAATCATGTACCCGTAAAATCGTGTCATAGTATACACTTATTTAATGACTACGAGGTAAACAGTCAAATTGTTGTCCCGAGGTAGTGGGGGAGACCTGGGAAACTGTTGCCCGAGGCCGAAGGCCAAGGTCAACAGTTTTCCAGGTCTCCCCCACTACCGAGGGACAACAGTTTGACTGTTTCACCGAGTAGTCATTACATAAGTGTTTTATTACCTAACCTACTATATAATTAATTAAATTGGAATAAAAACACACAAACAAGCAATAAAAAGTTTTCACAACTGTTTATTCACATACTTGTCTATTAATTAGCTGAACACATAATAAAAAGATTAAATCAATATTCTTAATTTAAAGAAATACTTAATAAATTGACTGTTTGTGTGTTTTATTTAAATTTGATTAATTATAGAGCAGGTAAATAGTGATGTCGTGATCATCAAAACGCTTGAATATCACGATGACGCTTTAAACAGGCAACAGTTCATTCTGTGGACCGGTCAACAGTTCACTGTTTCATGATCACGCAAAAACATAAAGTAAACCGTGAAACAGTTCAAAATGCCTATTTATAATTTATATATAGTAGGTTAGGTAATAATGATATTCTTTTTATTCGAGGAAATAAAAGAAATACGTTCGGTACAATACAATTATAAGTTATGTATCAATTCATGCAAAACTCAAAAGTTGCTTCATTTAATTTTCGATTTTCATGAGAATTGGAAAGGTCACTTCCACTTACAATTTACTGTGCGCATTTGCCATGTTTATTTGTATTTGCTAATTTAAACAACATCGCAATTTTTTCTGATATAAAGCAATTAGAATAACTTGATATAGGCCCGTATGCGCGTAACGATTGCAATTACTTCGAAGTGGAGGGGGGAGACGGGGCCTAAAAAAATTCTCGTACTACGTGTGTACCTTTCCAATAATAGAATCATCCGTACAAATCAAAAACAAGTTGCAGTATTGATATCCCCATTTTTTTAAATAACGAGACTATAATGGACTTCACAAGGGTAGAATTTAACATCAATTTATGTACATGCGCAATTAAAATCACTATCAAAATTGGCAGAGTGATCGATAGGTCATCCTGTGTCACCTATCAGTGTAACCAATGAACTCGTCCAGATACCTGAGCAGCAGAGAAAAGCAGCACATTTTATTCATTCGTCAAAGAAAAGAATCCGACATTTAACACTTTTAAATCTTTGAATACACATACACGTTCAAGAAAACCTTTATATTTGTGTCTAGAAATATTCTTACGATTAACGCAAATAATTTAGGACTCGAGTAAAAATCAAAGAGCGGTAATGTTGACCTCATGAATGTACAGTACCTGGCCATAAGTCTGTCATAAAATGGCTGACGTAACGTAACGTGAACAACGTGAACGCAAAATTCAAAAATAAAAAAAATTCTATAAATATTAAGCACTTACCTTTTTATCTCTAGTATTTAGTTGCATGACCCTTAGATTTAATAACTTGTCGAATTCGCCTTGGAATTGAAGCATACAGACTCTGAATGTAGTGCTGAGGCAAGGACCACCATATTTCCTTTACTTTCAAGATGAGGTCTTCACGATTATGAATATTGTGTACCTGTCTCTGAAGACGTATTTTTATGGTTCTCCACACGTTTTCAATTACATTGATATCTGGAGATTGTGATGGCCAAATAAGACATTTAATATCGTTTTCAGTTTTCCATGATTTTGTTGCGTTAGAGGAGTGGACCGGTGCATTATCATCCTGAAATAAATAGTCACCATTCGGGAAATGGCGCAAAATAACTGGCCATAAATTTGTATCCAAAATGTTAATGTATTTTTGGGAATTAATATTCCCATCTACCTCTGTAAATGTTCCGATTCCTTCGTGAGTAATACGCCCCCAAAACATCGCCGTCTTTTTCCGTTTCCACGGACGCCAAGACACTCTGGTCGCCATACTTCGTCGGGTCTTCTCCAGATGTAAACGCGCTTATCTCTGGTCAATCACAACCTGGGTTTCGTCGCTGAAAATCACCTTTTTCCAATTATTATTCACTGTCCAATGTAATTTCCCTCGACACCAATTTACACGGCGGGTGCGGTTTACAGATCGAATTGTAAGGGTCTTCCTGGTTTTCCTTCTTGTAAAGTTTAAAAATCGCAAACGTCTTCTTACCGTCCGTGAAGAGATAGAACTTGGTAACTTCGAGTTCACTTCATCAGTTATTTCACCCCAAAGTTTGCCGTCTGTTGAGTTTCACACATCGAAGTATCTTACGATCTCCTCGTACATCAGTTTTTCTAGGTCGACCGCTCAATATTCTTATTTTCGCGCTGGATCCGCGCGTCTTGTATCGCTTGAGAAACTTGGAAATCCCAGACTGGCTCACAGAAAGAATAGCTGCTATGTCCTGTTGGGTGTATCCACTCTCAGACATAGTTATTATCGCATTTTTCATAGGGGTAGACATTTGTTTACCTTTAGTAGCCATCTTGTTCAGTTGCTAAATATTTGACAGATATTGCGTCACTTTTATAAAATGACGTCATAGAATTATTGTATACACTCTATAGAAAAGGAACTATTCAACAGCAGCTTGCATAGAGCGATTTATTTACCAGCGCTAAAGAAAAAAAATGGCTTCCTGAATTTTGATATTTCAGCAGCCATTTTTATGACAGACTTATGGCCAGGTACTGTATGTAGGTCAATGTGCGATCGATGAACGGCTTTCATAACAACAGTCAGGGTCCGCGGAAAATTCACGATGCATGAATTAAATGACAGTGAATTATCTTAACAATGCTTAAGCTTGAGTTATTTTTTTTTTTATAAATAATAATGATAATGCTACATTGAATATTAATCGAAGGAAAGATGATAAGTATTTTCCCCCTCCCCCGTCTTGTTATTTAAACTTAACACAAGGAGAAAGTTGTCTCTGAATAATCTGTATGACATCCAGCTAGAGAATACGTTAAAAACTTATTTAAACAAAGTTAAACATTCAATTTAGCTATAGGTATATTATTCTTGTCCACCCTATTACATTTATTTCAGTTATATACGTGTTATACGCATACGCACATAGAATTCTTCACTTGCCGTATAAAATCACTTACCTGTACATGGATTATA
>NW_026930275.1:10000-40896 GCF_032062105.1 Saccostrea cuccullata
TTTAAAGAATTTTTCTATATATCTCAATGTAAAACTTTGATCGGCCATTGTGGCCCCGCCCAACCCCTGGGGTTCATGATTTGAACAATTTAGAATCTACACTGCCCCAGGATGCTTTCCCATAAGTTTCAGCTTCCTAGCACACTGGTTCTTTAGAAGATTTTTAAAGCTTTTTCCTATATATTTCAAAATAAAACTTGGATTTATTGTGGCCCCACCCTACCCCCGGGGGCCATGATTTGAACAATTTAGATTCTACACTACACCAGGATGCTTCCATATAAGTTTCAGCTTTTCTGGCCCACTGGTTCTTGAGAAGATTTTTTCAAGACCCCACCCTATTTTTGTCTTTTCTTGATTATCTCCCCTTTGGAGGGGACTTGGGCCTTTATTTTAATAATTTAAACTCCCCTTCACCCAAGGATGCTTTGTACCAAGTTTGCATTAAAAATTGGCCCAGTGGTTCTGGAGAAGAAGTCGAAAATGTGAAAAGTTTAAGGACCAAAAACGGACGGACGGAGACGGACAAAATGTGATCAGAAAAGCTAGGTGAGCTAAAAAGCGATGTGCACAACGTCAATTCTTGTAGTATTAGAATTCAGTAGAATTTATGCTCCAGGTTTTGTCGTTTCTCAGCCTTTGTCTGGAAACGAACAGTACCAAATTTTCATTTAAAGGGAAATAACTCGAAAGTGGAAGAAGTTTTTTTAAATTTTTGAAAACATTCTAATTGAGTTATGTTAAGTTTAAAAACTGAAAATTTGAGCGAAATCCGTTAAGAAATGAGCGAGTTATGAGGTCTCAAAGTTGTGTGTCTAGTATAAAAAAAAGAATAATAGGAATAATCTTAACCATCAGAATCAGTAGAAGGTCTTCTGCCTGAGCGGAATTTTTAATAAATGCACAAGCGATTACGATTGATTAAAACAAGCTGGAATAGAGTGAAATTGAATGATATGAAAGGAGTCGACATGATCATGATGATTTCAAACCCAATTTTCCATTTGTAACTATCGGAGTACACAACTGATATTCAAATCGAGATACCCGCTGCTATCTGCGGACACGTGCTTGTAAATGAGGACTGCACTACAAAATTTTAGACACAAAGCGACAAAGCTGGATGTAAACTGTTTATTACAAATACGTGAATAACAGTATATTTTAAAGTATTCTTTTAACGTTCAATGTTGATTATTATAAAAAAAAAAATAATGGAGAAACAAAAGAGTGATGGTAAAAATAAAACGTACATAATAGTACATTACGTATCACAAGACTTCCATCACTAATTATAGTTATTTGCCGAAGCCCCTTTTCAATTACACAATTTAAATAAAATACATTAACACGGAATAGAGAAATAATTTTTGCGTGAACAGGCCAAAGAAAGCGATCACAATTCAAAATGATTTATGCACCAGTGTTTCGAATTAGATTAAATGAAAGATCGGTGAAGTATTTTTATTGATTCGATAAATTAAAAACATGATTTTCTATAAATTGATAGGTCTTTGTACACAATGGATTTCAAACGGTAACACGATCACAGACACTTGCATTGTTTACGACAGGTGGCTGGTACATAATTTTTTATCGACAGCGTGGGATTCGGGTGTTGGATTACATAACTGTTCTTGGAGATCGCCAAATGTATACAACTAATGATCGTGAATTATTCGATACATTGAGTTAAAATAACTTATAATCTTATAATTGTTATAATAATCAATGTAGAAAGATAGATTTAATATATTCCGTTTATGAAGACGTGTTCATTTATAAAACTGATTAATAATAAATAAAAAAGAAAGACTAATCGTTATAAATAATTTAATAGTGAACCGTAAAGCACGTATAAAGCCCTATTTAAGAAAATTAAAATTAAATACCATAGGGTTTATTACTGATAGGAAGTTTGTGTAAATTATACACATGAAGAGGTCTGATTTCCTTTCCTAATGAAAAAAGCTACCTGTTTACCTGGCCTGCTTTCTACGTATAACGCAATACCCCCGGTATAATCGATCA
The DNA here is from genome assembly GCF_032062105.1 of Saccostrea cuccullata. Taxonomy (NCBI): domain Eukaryota; kingdom Metazoa; phylum Mollusca; class Bivalvia; order Ostreida; family Ostreidae; genus Saccostrea; species Saccostrea cuccullata. The sequence goes on from NW_026930275.1 coordinate 12,032, forward strand.
AAAAACATTTTCATCAGATTAAAAAGGTGTCAAAGAACAATTTTGTTCGTATAATTTTTTTCGAAATATTTACCGTTTTTGAAGGTTATAAAGCAAAAACTTTCAAGCTCCCTAAATCCCTAATTATAGGGGCCAGCCCCTTTTAAATAGTATGATATGAAAGCCCTTGCATTTATTCACAACTTTTGTTCAACATGTCTTAACAAAATATTTTTAGTTTTCAAGATAAAAAGGAAAATATATGTAAATTTTCGCTCTTTTAGGCGTTCTATTTTTTGACCCCTGTATAACGCCATTTTGAATAGAGAAATCGAAGAACAAAAACCGATGTGCACAACTTCAATCCTTCTGTTATCTAAAACCAGTAAAATTTCTGCTCCAGCTCTAGTATCTCTGAGCCTTTGTCTGGAAATGAAAGCCTATAATTTTTCGTTTAAAGGGAAATAACTCAAAACCGGAAGTGACTTTTTGAAATTATCGACAGCATTCTGATAGAGTTTATTACCGTCTATAATGTCTTAAAATTTGAGCAAAATCCATTGAGAATTGAGTGAGATATGAGGCCTCAAAGTTGGCTGTCTAGAAGAAAAAAAAAAAAGAATAACTAGAGCTTGTGTTTATTGTTGCAAAGCAACGAATATTTTCCGTTGGAGCTGTGGTCAGGAAGTACCGACCTTGGGTCAAGGTCACTGCATTTTCTTATGTGAACAATCTTTCTTCTCAGCATGAGCCTCCATGAATCTTAATTACAAAGTTATTGATGCTTAAGCATTTTTTTCTCTGTCAGTGACCTTGATTTGCCAGAAAGACCTTTGATCAGTGTCATGACACAACCTCCAATCATAAGTAATCTATGTTTCAAGTAAGAGTCTCCAATGATTTCATTCACTTATTCATAGCGTGGGAAAGAAAATATATCTTCTGTCAGTGACCTTGACCTTAACGGAATAATGTTGGCTCTGTGTCAAGACAAACCCTCAATCTGAACTAGAAATTCATAACCCTGACATGAATTTTACAACTTTTCTGTCATTGGCCCTGAATTTATCAAAATAACCTTATTTTACATCTGAAAACGGCGGACTATAAGCAATCTGTATCAAGTATGAACTTAAACAATTATAGTCCATATTGATATGATACTATTTTCTGTGCCAAAATCGTAGAAAAACCTTTTTGTCACAAGCAATCTCTGTATCAAGTATGAGCTTGTGGATATTCTCGATTACATATACATGATTGTGACAAAACATGACCTTGAATTTGCCGTAATATTGCCTTGAATATTGCCTTGAATAAATACAATGAAACAGGATCATTGGAAATCTTTGTATCGAGCTTCCAGTTTCTATAAGGTATAGCCCTGCCTTCAGGGAAAAACTCTGAGGGACAAACAGACATGTGGACAGTTAAACAGGCAATTTAATTCCCAACCCATCCATCCTACCCCCCAAAATACACAATGACTTTGCGGGAAAACTGTGGTCATGATTTTAAAAAAAGTAGTCTTTTTTCATATCAGGAAGCTTTCATAAGTATGATTTCTCATTCTTGCCCAGTAGTTCGTAAAAATAATATTTTAAAACGACCACTTATTATACTGAAAGGAAAAAGAAACGCAGGGTAAACTTTTGAGGTGAATTAAATTTGTTTTTCTTAAAATATATTATAAGTTTCCGATCTAACTTTTAAAATCATCTTTCAAAAATGTATAACCAAATTCCCATTTGATTTTGGCTAATAAATCATGAGTTATTGAAGCTCAAACGACAATACCCCCCAAAAGTGAAAATTGAAAACTCTCAGTATCTTCAATGTCTCTCCCGTGCATCTGTCAGAGCCTTATTTCTCCGTCGCATGGAATTTCATCAGAGTGTTTATCTTTCAAACCCTGGCTATATTTGGCATGGGTGACCACGCAAAAAAATTAGTCAAAAGGCGTGCGCATGCGCCAGTGAGAGGAATACAACAGTAAGTTGACTGTCTCAAAAAACCAAATTGCGGAATTGTTTTCTTTCAAATTTCGTATGAATGTAATGATAATAATCGTCTACTGTATAAATGGCTGTTTTTGTGGTAGTAAGGTGGCGATTTAAGAGATGGCAGGACGAATAACCCGCTCGTAACATGACTCTGTTACGCGTTAACGTCATCGTCACGGTTGATTGAAAACCATTCCAGACCCTCTCTGACAACGGGTAACAAGTTTTATAGGGGGAATTTTACAAGAAACTCTTAGTAAACTGTTGTAGCCTTTTTGATTAATTAGGCAATTCGAAAACAAGACCCCATTGAACTTCCATAAACTGTGCCAAGATTGCAAGAAATTCATAATGTCTCTTAATGTTGAAAAACGACGTGCATACCTCATATGCATCAAATAATGCAACAAGATTTGTTGACAAACTCGTTGTTATCAAATTGCACGTGTTTTGGGCTTTTTAGCGTTTTCCCTACGTGACGCCATACAATTTACGGTTGAGTAATTCTGAACATTGATTTTGGTGCACAGTAACTAAATTTCTCTTCTGACCAATTTTCGTAATTTTCGGTCATGTGGTCAACATTTTTTCGAACATTATGCTACCCTGCGTTTCTTTTTCCTTTCAGTATATTTTTATTAACCGTTTTCTTCATCATCTTCATTTTATATCCCCAAATGTCGCCCGCATAGCGGAGTGATTAGAGCGTCTGCTCTATATAGTCGCCAAGTAAGGAGTTGATCCTTGCGTCGTGGGTTCGAATCCCGCTGTGGGGCGTGTGGACCTGTCCTTCGGATGAGACCTATAAAACGAGGTCCCGTGTCGCTTGAGGTGCTGGCACGAAAAAGATCCCTCCCTGTGCAAAGGCCCTAAGAGTCGACTATAAGACAATATTTGAAGCTCTCCACTGGCAAGTGCATGATGGCGTCTCTGTATGAGTGAAAGATTCTCGAGAGGGACGTTAAAACATACAATCGACCCCCCCCCCCCAAATAAAACGAATAAGAATTTTGCCTTTGAACTATTTCGGGAGGGGTGTAGAAAGTTTAGGTTACGTACAACTATCAGACCATTGAAAAAGAATGTTTACTTCGGAATATTTCTTTACAATTGTACAGTCTTCGTATCAATTTATAAACGTATTATACTAAGTTAATTTCAGCTTAGAACAGAATTGACATCTGCTATAGACAAACTAAAATAACTATTATATAGATGTTTTTGATTATCTGCATAGATCTATTTATTTGAAACTTTTTTTTATAAAAAATTTTTTTCCTGTGATTTACAGTTAAATATTTAATTACCTTTTTATTTGGATTGATTATATATCGGCCGATGAAGATGTTTAAAATTCGCATCATCTCGTTCCATTTAAGGAATTTCCACCCTCACAATTTTATAGGTTCAAAGTACAAAAACTGCATTTATTTTCATTCAATATACTTTAATCTTTCCATTTATTGCAAAAAATGTATAGGTCACCATATTATTTAAGATGCGAAATATAAATAAACGGAAGTGTATGTCCACATAAAAAATTGTACATTTTTTGTAAACAGTATTGAGAAAAATATGTAAAAACTGGTTAAAATGCATAAATCTGATTGTCACGACAGCCGTCGTGCTCTGTCCAGTCAGATATAACAAGATTTTTTTTTCTATTTACATTTTTTTTTATCTATAAATAAAATCAATAAAAACAATATTTACAACATATTTTTACAGCTATTATTTACAATACACAGAAATTAAAGTCTCTATTAATCCTCAATATCGTTGACTCTAAACCACGTCTATCCAGACACGACCCGTTTCACGACGGACTCCCGCCAACTGGCTCCCAGTGGGTATCCCGGTCTGGTAAGTTCATTGCCAACACACACATGGATAGATTAACATTGGATAACATCAGGAACCCCTTTCCTCCTCTTTTTTTCTTTTCTTGTGCTTCTTCTTTTTGGATTCTTTTTTGTGTTTCTTCTTTTTCTTCTTCGTTTTCTCCATTTCTGAAGATGACTCATCTGAATCACCAGAACTCTTGGCTTCCGACTCCGAGTGTTTCTTTCTCTTTTAGCTTTGGCTTTTACTTGAAGAACTAATTCTCCACAGTTGGCAATTTTCACATCCACTTTTGGACGACTTTTTTCATCCGTCTCTAAGTTCTCTATCTTTGTGACCACCTCTTGACCAAAGATCACATGTCCAAAGACTGTATGCTTGTTATCNAGATGTGGTGCAGGTTTCGTTGTTATAAAAAATTGGGAGCCATTTGTGTCTTTACCACGATTTGCCATGGACAGAAGGAATTCTTTGTCATGTTTCAACACAAAATTCTCATCTGGGAACATCCCTCCATATATAGACTCTCCCCCGGTTCCATCACCTCTGGTGAAATCGCCTGATTGTATCATAAAGTCCTTCACCACACGATGGACCGGGGCTCCCTTGTAGTGCAGAGGTACCTCAGACTTCTGTCCAACTCCTTTCTCTCCTGTGCATAATGATCGGAAATTTTAACAAGTTTTGGGGCAAACATCAGCAAATAACTCGAACACAATTCTTCCTTCGGACTTTCCATCGATCTCGATGTCTAGGAAGCATCGTGGTTTATAACCCGCTGATGTGGTCATCCCTCCACAATGATTCGATGCGGCAGATCAGAGTTAACTGCTCTTACGGAACTTTTGACGAAATCCATCCTCCGTCTTTTCAAACCTTTTTAGTAACGCCGTCTTCAAAGCATCATAGTCCAACGCTTTCTCCTGCGGCAACAGTGCATATACATCCAGTGCACGACCTCTGAGTAGTGCGCTCAAGTTAACTGCCCAACTGTCAAACTTCCATTTCTGTGCTGCAGCGTACCTTTCAAAACGTCTCAAATAAGAATCAATATCATCCTTAACTTCATCGAATACAGGCATTTTTGGAAACTTTGCATTACTAGGATTTTCTGATTTCGTTTCTGACTCCTTTACAGCTAACTTTTGCTCTAAGGTTTGAATAGTTTGCATGAATTTACTCTCAATCTCTTCCATACCTTTCTTTTCCTGTAGTTTGAGTTTCTCAATTTCAAGTGCTTCTCTACTGAGATGATACTCCCTGTCCTGCTTCTCTTTCTCCCTTTCCGCCGCTCGTAGCTCACGCTGATGTGCCTGTTGCTGTTGTATAAACTGCTGCAAGTCCGCACCAGTCAAGTTCAGACTCTGTCCATATTCTGCAAGTTCTTTCAATGTCGACATTGTAATAGAACTTAACACTAACTGACTAAATATGAAAAATATTACTACAATCCAGTAGAACAACATTGATTTTCAAAACAAAAATGAAATGTGAAAAATCTTTCTCAAAAATGTGTATACTAGTATCTCAACAGATAAATTAAGTATACAAACTCAATTCATACGAAACAAAGCAACGGTAACCTAGCTTTCTCCATTTGGGGCTCCATCAATAAACCAAGTACTCACACCCTGAGACTGTCAAAAATCTACAAACTCTTTGACTGCAAAATACAACAAAAATGATTAAAGAAAAAAAAACATAAGTGTAATATACAAAAATACTCCTGACTGAACAGACTAATCATCCCACTTCTGACACTGATGCTGAGTGTTCCTAAACACTTCCTACTTAAAAGATACTTTTGAATTGTGAATATCAGATAAAATATTTTACAGTAAAGCAAATGACTGAATGAAGAGACCTTAGAAGGAGTTATTGCCCTTGTCAACATTTTTTAAAGATTGAATAATTGATTAAATATAGAAAATATGCATTTTTAAAATTCTTTAACTAAACAATATTTATTATTACACCTATTGTAAAGCATTCTTCCAAGAGATATTTTTCTATAAGGTATGAATTTAAACTAATTACAGTTTTTGCAAAAACCTATGACATCATAGGAGGGTGGAATTACCTTAAATAAAACAAATAACACATCTTCCCTCATATATTTTAAAGTTTGGGGAAAGGGGGTGAGGTGCATGGGGGAGTCATGATGTATACGTAGTACATTCGAAGAAGTTGTGATTTGCTAATCATGACCTTAAACACGTTAACAAAACAAAACCACGTGGTTTTTTACACATCGTTCAATTAATTTATTCATAATAATTTTCCTTAAAGGAGGAATGCATAAAGGATAAAAGATTAAAGTAAATTCCCGATGTACAAAAGCATCCGTGCATGGACTTCATTTTAGTACTACATATTGTGCTTGAAGTTAAATAAAATCATCAAATAAATTTAATTTCAATAGGAAAGGGAAATAATGTTTAATAGAATAAATTAGACAATACTTGATACAGGGACTCTCTGGGAAATACTTGAATGTACCTGAATAAAATGCTCTCTCTCTCGCTTTCTCTCATACATGTATTTTTTTAAACCAAGAAAAGTAATGTGCGTTAGATATAAGTTCATAATTTTAAAGAAAATACTGAGTTATATACGCGGTAAATGATACAAATGGTTTGATTTATGATTTAAACGGTTTAAATTAGGTTCTAAAAGTGTGTCATTACATGATAAGTTTGTGATATTCAGTAGCTGCAGATTGTTATGTAAGTTCTTAAATTTTCGATTCTGGACATACGATGCGAGATTATTACTACTTACATGTACATTGTATAATCTGCTACCGATATTTAATCACGGAACAAAATTATACAATGTTAGCACACTATACTAATCATTTATGGGTTTTGAATAAATTATAAAACAAATTAAGTTCGATTCATTGCTTTCAAATCTTAAATTATTTTTTCAACTTTACTATCAAACCTGTAATATTAATAGGCAACGTGCAGCACACAAGACACTTATGAAGTTTACACGTGCCGAGTTACCTATCGATGTTTAATCCATTTCATTGACTATAATTCTATCGTTATGATTCGGAAGATTCTCTTTAAAAGTTTAGAATTGGTAATGTTAAAAGTAAATGCCATGGTAAAGTCTGTGATGAAAAAATTGTGTTTGAGAAAATTCGTGTTGAAAACATATTTATTTGTGTGTGAAAAGCGCAAAGCTTGTGCATTTAAATCAATATTGGCTGAAATAAAGTAACCACTGATCGCTATTCCTTATGCAATACACATGGAGCTTACAATATTTAAAAATTAAAAACTGATTAATGTACATGTAAAATGAATGCCACAGGCTTTTGTACTAAAGTCAAATCTAAGACATGTTAAGATATTTTTGAAAGATTCGATTTACTTAATGAAAAAATATTTTCCTGTAAGTTTGTAAATTAGATTTAACACGTCAACCATGGGGTGTAAATAAATGTCAACAAGCGATGGAAGGAATGGTTGATCAGGTAATTGTAAACAAACACAAAACCTAGTTAGCTGTTTTAGATAAATATGTATCACGATCAAATTTAAAACAAAGATAAGCCAACATAATATATTAATCTCAAATATTTGACAATAATAATTTCCCATTGTTTTTATTAATTGTTATAAAAGTTTTAATATATCAATTATTTTGCCTATGACTACCAGGTCAATGGTTCACTGCGGCGTGCCGCTTTAGATTTTCTCGCCTGCATGTAATCGAGGGATATATTACGTAACGATAAACACACTTAGAATCTTGGTTCCAGGTGAATGTGAGAATCGCGCAGTTAATAATTGTGTATCATTTGACTCTTAAAAGCTTTTTTTATGAGATTTGGGTATATATTGTTTTCATTAATATTGTTTGTATTCATATTTAAACGAAGAAATGATACTCGTTTTTTTTTTCTACCACTCTCTCTCTCCTCTCTCTCTCTCTTGGAAAGATCTTTATTATAAGGAAAAGGTTGCCATTAATTTGAATACTCTAAACGGGAACCAAAGAACACGTTTAAAACCTATTTTTTAAGAAAAGATATAATCAGCGTTCTAAAATATTTATTACTTACGGCAAATTTACTTCAATTATACACATAACAGTTCTCCTTCAACAGCAAAATGAGAACATAGTCTTGTTTACGGATCTAGATTTCTTTCCTACCATACGCAAGACTCGAACAAAATAATATTTTCAAAGGACAGAAATGATGTAAAGGAATATTTTATAATCGATAACCATATCAAAATATTTACCGTTTTTGAGTTATAAAGCAAAAACTTTCAAGGCCCGTAGATCTCTAATTTTAGGGGCCAGCCCCTTTTAAATGATATCAAATGAAAGCTCTTGCAATTATGCACAACTTTTATTCAACTTGTCTTAACAAAATATTTGTGGTTTTCAAGATAAAAAGGAAAATATGTGTAAATTTTCGCTCTTTTAGGCATTCTAATTTTTGACTCCTATATAGCGCCATTTTGAATACAAAAATCGAAAAACAAAAACCGATGTGCACAACTTCAATCCTTCTGTTACCAAAAATCGGTAGAATTTCTTCTCCAGCTTTTGTGGTTTCTGAGCCTTTATCCGGAAATGAAAGTCTATAAATTTTCGTTTATAGGGAAATAACTCAAAAGCAGAAGTAAATTTTTGAAATGTTAAATAGCTCACTGATAGAGTTTATTAATGTCTATAATGTCTGAAAATTTCAGCGAAATCCTTTGAGAAATGAGTGAGATATGAGGCCTCAAAGTTGGCGTAAAGGAAGTAGAAGAAAAAAAAAGAATAATAATCTTTACCAACAGAATCAGTAGAAGGTCTTCCGTTGGAAACGGAAGATTAATGAAAAAGAAGATTGATGTAAAAACTAACCGGGAAAAGGCACAAATTGTTTAAAGATTTCAGCAAAAATGAATTTATGAGAAGGGGTACATTACGTCCAAAGTTTTGTAAAAATTACTGGTACTAAATATTTTTTGTTAAGTTGTGTTAGTGTGTGTGTGAGACAGCGGAGTGCGGAATTTGTCTGATTATCAATCAAATAAAAATAGTTCATAGTAAATCAGTAATTAAGAATAATTAAAAACCAAACACAATTTATATGCAGCAGTATTATAACAGTAAAAAAAAAATCAGCCGGAATTTAACTATACATGTATTTTAAACTTTGTCTGGGCCAATATCGTTTTTTGGAGAGAGAGAGAGAGAGGACGGAGAGAGAGATGAATGGTAACTCGTCACGGAAGATAGTGGGAACCTTCAGTTAGCGAATAATCTTAATCTTATGAAAAGGAATTAAAGATGTTAATGAAACCTGAATCAAATAAATAATGATTACGGGACGGGTATAAATTGATCAAATGGACAAAGAAATTTGCATCATTCAAAAAACTTACACATTTTTATAAATCATATTCAAGTACCGGTATACTAGATTTTTTTTTTCATGTAACGTGTGTGCATGGGGGGGGGGGGGCTTATACATGTATGCTAGAGGGTTTGAAATAAATATTTGTGAGCACTGGTTCGACGGACTAATGACTTCCAATTTTCACTACTTTGTAAAATATTTTACTAGATAAGTCCACATTCTGCCTTATCATTTTGTTAACATCATAACACCCCCTACGCCTACCTACTTTAATGAGATGAAATTTAATTTCGGCACCTAAAATCAAATTAATTCCCAATTCACCAATAGCTACAGGGGGGAAATGGAAGGTTCGAAACATGTAATATTTTTGTTAAAATTGAATCATGATTAAAAAATACTTAAAGATTAAGTTTAAAAACTAAATAGTGATCTAACCCCCTCGGCAATGTGAATAAACGGAGCACTTGTCAAGTATTTAAGTAACTTAAAGTGTCAATACTGTTTGTATCTTTAAGAGAGAGAGAGGGAGAGAGAGAAGAAAAATATTTGAGAATGGTGCTACTGCTAATATTAGTCTTACCGCTGACCTAGTAAATATAAATATTTTCCGTAAGATTACTATAATTGCCAGTACATGAATTTTTATTACTAGTCTGATAGTTATTTATTAGTCTCGGACTTACAGACATTGGGTACTTATGAACCCTGCGTAATCGATCAACCAACCATTCATTTAGAAATAATGTTTTAAGTGACAAAATTAACAAGGCATAGTACAAGTTTATATATGGAACACTGTACTGTTCAATAGGGGAACTCCCGCATGAGCAAATGAAACCGGAAATCTTAAACAGGGGTATATAATTATATGACTTGTACAGATGTCCAAGAACATTAGGAAACTGAATTACCTATCAGTAATTATTCAATATTAAGAAGATTTCCTTTTTTAACAAGAGACATCTGTCCTGTTCGTGAAAAGAAAATTGATACAACTTTCCGATCGTGAAAACAGGGGGGGGGCTCAACATTAAAGTCAGATATCTTTCTGCAAAGAAATAAATAGATGAAAACTAACTTGAAGATTAATTAATTTTAATTCTGTAATTGAACAGGGATAGATATATTCAACACATAAATTTAAACTTGATTTACTCATAGTTAATTTCAAATCATATTCTGAATTATTTTACAGATATCAATAATGTTTACATTAAGAAAATGAGAACTGCCTGGGTTTTTTTCATCAAAAATTAAAGTAAGACTGTTTTTAAATGCAAAGTATAACACACAGTCATTTTCACACCACTGCAGCCTCCCCGAGAGCGAGAACAATAGGGACAGTAATTATCAGTAAATGTCAGCACTTGTCTAAGTTTTTCAGCAGGGACAGTAAACGGGTCAGTAATTGTCTAAGTTTTTCAGCACCGACTAAGATTGTCAGCACTTTTCTAAGTTTATCAGTACCGGCAGTAAAAAGGTCAGTAATTGTCTAAGTTTTACAGCAACGACAGCACATTGTCAGTAATTTTCTAAGTTTGTCAGTAAAAAATGGGAATGTCAGTACGTTTCTGACTTAGTAGTGAAAAAATAAACTAATTTTCCTCCAAATATTTTCACAAAGTTTACACTTTTTACGAAAAGATGTTCAGTGTCTTCAATAACCATGCAATATTTAAAACAATATACAACACTTGACTATGCTAATTCACAGTTTGCATATAGTAAATCAAAATATTATTGCTAATATATAGTTTTCGGCGATAACATATTTTAGAACATCCTACAAGTAATTTTGTATATTTAAAATAAATTTCTTGTTAGTTATCATTAAGGTCTTCCGCTCAGGCGGAAGACCTTCTACTGATTCTGATGGTTAAAATTAAGGTCTTCCGTTTCCAACGGAAGACCTTCTACTGATTCTGATGATTAAGATTTTTCTTCTTATTCTTTTTTTTTTCTTCCTAGACGCGAACTTTGACGCTTCATATCTTGCTCATTCCTGAACGGATTTTGTTCAAATTTTCAGAGGTTTTAGACTTTTTTAAACCCTTTTAGAATATTGTTTCACAATTCGAAAATTACCTTCTATTAACGAGTTATTGCCCTTTGATTGAATTTTTCTTACCTCCGATTTCCAGACAAAGGCTCAGAAAAGATAATAATTGGAGCACAAAACCCTTTTAAATCGAGGAGAGGAAGCATTGAAGTTGTGCACATCGGTTTTTGTTTTTTGAATTTTGCATTAAAAATGGCACTAGAGAGGGGTCAAAAGTTAGAACGCGGAAAACAGCAAAAAATTCGACATATTTTCCTTTATATCTTAAAAACTAAAAATATTTTGTTAAGACATGTAGAACAAAAGTTGTGCATAATTGCAAGGGCTTTTATGTAATACTATTCAAAAGGGGCTGGCCCCTATAATTAGGGCTCTATGGAACTTGAAAGGTTTTGCTTTATAACTCAAAAACGGTAAATGTTTCGATCTAGATCTTACGAACAAAATTGTTCTTTTACACCTTTTTGATCTGATGAAAATGCTGTTTTGTTCGATTATGCCGGGAATATTGCGTAATACGCGGTAGAAAGCAGGCAAGGTAAACAGGTAGCGTTTTTCCGATTACATTCACCTTGTTTGTTTACAATTATATAACACGCCTCCCTCGATAGCGCGGGCCAAAGTCGGACACCGGGAATCAATCGGCGGGTAATCCAGCGACCCACAGTTATACACAAATAAAAACACAGAATGGTTAAATTCATTTTTTTAATATATAAAATTGTACCTTAATACTATCTCTGTCCTATGAAAATATTATTTTGTTCGAGTCTTACGTATTATAGGAAAGAAAGCTAGACAGTTCTCATCTTGCTATTGAAAAAACTCTGTAGTCTTTATGCGCAGAATTGAAGTAAACTTGCCGTACGTAATAAATATTTTACAATGCTGTATCATAACTCTTTTTTTAATTAGGTTTTAAACGTGTTCTTTGGTTCCCGTTCAGAGTATTCAATGGCATCATTTTCCTTTCATTAATCAACTTGAAGATCTTTCCAAGAGAAAGAGTTTTAGAAAAAAGCACGAGTATCTTTTCTTCGTTAAAATATGAACACAAACAATATGAACGAAAACGATACACGCCCGGATCTCATAAAAAGAACTTTTAAAGAGTCAAATAATACAAAAATTATTTACTGCGCAATTCTCACATTCACCTGGAACCCAGATTTTAAGGTGTTGACCATTGCGTAATATTACGATTACACGTGTCCAAGAAAATCTAAAGCGACACGCCGCGGCGAACCATCGATAGGCAAAATAATTGGTGTATTAAAACCATTTTACAATTAATGGAAAATTATTATTGTCGTATGTTTGAGATTAATATGTTGGCTTAATTCGTTTTAAATTTGATCGTGATACATGTTTATCTAAAACAGCTATCTTGGTTTTGTGTTTGTTTACATTTACGCGACCAACCATTCCTTCCATCGCTTGTTGACATTAATTTACACAGCGTGGTCGAATGTTAAATCTTATTTTACAAACTTACGGAAAACATTATTTTCTGTAAGTAAATCGAATCTTTCAAAAATATTTTAAAATATCTTAGGTTTGACTTTAGAACAAAACGCTGGGGTATTTATTTTACATGTACATTGATAAGTCTTCAATTTTTATAGTTCGTTAGCTCCATGTGTAATTTTACTTTTCGTTTTGACGATTCATAGCGTAAGGACTGGCGATCTGCGGTAACTTTACTTCAACCAAAATTGATTTAAATGCACAAGCTTAATTTGCGCTTTTAATACACAAATAAATATGTTTTCAACACAAATTTTCCCAAACTCATTTTTGTTCATCACAGAGTTTTACCATGGCTATTTCAGTTTTAAATTTTAAAGAAAATCTTCCGAATCATAAGGATTTATTCAGAATTTTACTCAATGAAATGGACTAAACATCGATAAGTATCTCCTGCACGTTTTAACTTCATAAGTGACTTCTGTGCTGCACAATGCCTATTTATATTACACGTTGAATAGTCAAGTTGAAAAAAATAATTCAATATTGTAAAGAAATGAATTTTATTTGTTTTATAATTTATTCAAAACCTGTAAATGATTAGTATAGTGTGCTAACATTTTAATTTTGTTCTGTGATTTTAAAAATATCAGTAGCAGGTTATACAATGAACATGTAAGTAGTAATAAACCCGCATCGTATTGTCCTCTACAAAAATTTGAATTTTTCAATTAAAATTTGTATATGACAAAATTGAAAAATTCAAATTTTTGTAGAGGACAGTATGTACGGAATCGAAAATTTAAGAACTTATATATATCAATCTGCAGCTACTGAATATCACAAACTTATCATGTAATTACACACTTTTATGACCTAATTTAAACTGTTAAAATCATAACCGGCACCATAGTTAAACATTAATTGTCTTACAATCGGCACTTACGGCCTTTGAACAGGGAGGGGTCTTTTTTGTGCCAGTACCTAAAGTGACACAGCTAGGACCTTGTTTTATACGGTCTCATCGGAAGGACAGGTACCCATGTCCCACAGTGGGATTCGAACCACGACGTAAGGATCAACTCCTTACTTCGCTACTATAAAACAGACGCTCTAATCACTGCGCCATGCGGGCGACCTTGGGGGATATAAAATGAAAACAATGAAGAAAACGGTTAGTAAAAAATAAGAAGGGGTCGTTTTAAAGTATTATTCTTACGAACTTCAGGGCAAGAATGAGAAACCATATTTATGAAAGCTTCCTGATATAAGAAAGATTACTTTTTTTCAAATCATGACTAGAGTTTTCCCTTGCAAAGTGATTGTGTATTTCGGGGGGTAGTGTGGATGGAATGGGAATTAAACGGTCTGTTTAACTGTCCATATGTCTGTCTGCCCCTTAAAGTTTTTCCCAGAAGGTCAGGCTATAACATAAAGAAACCAGAAGCTTGTACTCGATACAAAGATTTCAAGTGATCCTAGGATGTGTCATTGTATTTATTTATTCAAGGCAATATTACGGCAAATTCAAGGTCACTGGAGAAAGAATTAATGTTTTGTTGCATCATTTATATGTAATCGAGAATATCTGTAAGCTCATACTTGAATCAGAGATTGCTTGGGACAAAAAGATTTTTTTTACGATTTTGACTCAGAAAACAGTATTTTTTTCATTCTGACTATATTTGTTTAAATCCATACTTGATACAAATTGCTTATAGTCCGCCGGTTTTCAGATGACTTAAAATAAGTTCATTTTAACAAATTTAGGGCTAATGACTGAAAAGTTGTAAAACTCCTGTTAGGGTTATGAATTTCTAAAAGTTGTTTCAGATTGAGGGTTTGTCTTGACAAAGAGCCAAGGTTATTCTGTTAAAATCAAGGTCACTGACAGAAGAAATCTTTTCTTTTCCACGCTATGAACTAGTAAGTGAAAAACATTGGAGGCTCTTACTTGAAACATAGATTACTTATGATTGGAGGTTGTGTCATGATCCTGATCAAGGGTCTTTCTGGCAAATCAAGGTCACTGACAGAGAAAAAAATGTTTAAGCATAACTTTGTAATTAAGATTCACTGGAGGCTCATGCTGAGAAGAAAGGTTGTTCACATTAGAAAGTGCAGTAACCTTGACCCAAGGTCGGTACTTCCTGTCCACAGCTCCAACGGAAGACCTACTCGTTGCTTTGCAACGACCTCGGCTCTAGTTATTCCTATTATTCTTTTTTTTTCTAGACGCCAACTTTGAGACCTCGTAACTCGCTCATTTCTTAACGGATTACGCTCAAATTTTCAGAGTTTTTGGACGTTACAAAACTCAATTAAAATGTTTTCATACATTTCAAAAATTCCCTTCCGCTTTCGAGTTATTTCCCTTTAAATGAAAATTTGGTACTGTTCGTTTCACAAAGGCTCAGAAACGACAAAAGCTGGAGCAGAATGTCTACTGCATTTAAATACTAAAAGAATTGAAGTTGTGCACATCGGTTTTTCTTTTTCGATTTATGCGCTCAAAACGGTGTTAGATAGGGGTCAAAAATGAGAATGCCTAAAAGCGCCAAATTTTACATATATTTCCTTGTGTATCTTTTAAACTAAAAATAATTTGTTAAGACATGTTTCACAAATATTGTGCATAATTTTAAGATCTATCATTTGACATCATTAAAAAGGGGCTGGCCCCTCAAATTAGGGGTCAAGGGAGCTTGAAAGTTTTTGCATTATAATTCAAAAACGGTAAATATTTCGATATGGTTATCGATTTGAAATGGGTCTTTAACATCTTATTGATCTCATGAAAACGTTATTTGTTCGAATCTTGTGTTATTAAATGAGCAGCAAACTTTATAATCCATGTACAGGTAACTGATTAATTTTATACAGCAAGTGAAGAATTCTTTTTGCGTACGCGAATAACACGTACTATAACTGAAATAAACTGGATAAGAATAATATACTTAACTAAACTGAATGTTAAACTTTGTTGAAATAAAGTTTTTAACGTATTCTCTAGCTGGATGTCATACAGATTATTCAGAGACAACTTTCTCCTTGTATTTAGTTTAAATTACAAGACGGGAGAAAGGAAAAATACTTAACATCTTTCATTCGATTGATACTCAATGTAGCATTATTTATATAAAAAAAAAAGAAATCAAGCTTAAAATAATTCACTGTCATTTAATTCATGCATCGTGAATTTTCCTCGGACTTCGACTGTTTTTGTTTACAATTGTGCAACCCGTTTATCGATCGCGCATTGACCTATATACATTCCGGAGGTCAACATTACCGCTCTTTGATTTTTACGCGAGTCCCAGAGTTATCTAAAACGATGCTAGTCATCGATTTACTCAGTTTAAAATCAAGAATTTGACATAATATTTGCGTAAATCGTAAGAATATTTCTAGACACAAATATAAAGGTTTTCTTGAACATGTATGAGTATTAAAAGATAAAATGTCTGATTCTATTCTTTGACGATGAATAAAAGGCGTTGCGATTTTACTCAGGTACAGATGATTTCTCTGGACGAGTCCATCGGTTACATTGATAGGTGACGCAGGATGACCTATCGATAACTCTGCCAATTTTGATTGTGATTGTAACTGCACATGTACATAAATTAATGTTGAATTCTACACTTGTGAAGTACATTATAGTTTCGTTATTTAAAGAATCGGGATATCACAACTGCAACTTAATTGTTTTTAATTTGAACGGATGATTCTATTATTGGAAAGGTACACATATTTAGGCGCCATCGTCTCCCTCTCGACTTTGAAGTAATTGCAATCGTTACATGTATACGGGCCAATATCAAGTTATTCTAGTTGCTTAAATCATTTCAGGAAAAATTGCGATGTTGTTTATAATAGCAATTACAAACAAACATGAGAAATGCACACAGTAAATTGTAAGTGGAAGTGACGTTTTCAATTCTCATGAAAATCGAAAATTAAATTATAAATTTCTTTTATTTCATCGAATAAAAAGCTAGAATATCACAATGACACGATTTTATGTGCATGTACTTGATATTAACTAAGTACATGCTGTTTTACACAGAAGAGCACCCAACATATATGAGTTTTAAGAATACGAGAAAAAAATGAAGAATTAGAAATTTCTCTTACAAATTCAAAATTGCTTCCTGTAATTTCAAACAAATATTCCAAGCCTTTAAATTCTTTCGTGTTTATTAGACTAAAAGAGATTAAAGTATTAAATGTCCACTCATTGCGATACGTAACCCCCCTGAAATGATACAATGCTTTCCTTCAGACTCGAGAATGGCAGGCCAGAGCTGGTGTTGAAATCCATGATTAATCCATAACCCATTATAATATTAACCAATAATCATACGCGATCTTTTTTTTTTTAATTCGCAGGTTGTCAAATAAATTTTTTTAAAAAGTCGGCAAAGATAAGTACGCGTCACTAAACTTTCTTATTCATAAACTTTTTAATTTCTAAAACTTGTGCCGATTAGAGTATACAATCGAGCATCGAAGTGTGTACATGTACTACATATACTACAGTGTAGTTTTTTTTTTTGGGGGGGGGGGGTTACCAGTTTTCGCTGCATTTGATTTCCCGAATTTTGCATTGCATTTCCGACAATTAATAATTTTATTTGTTACATTCATTATTTTCATTCTAGATTTTTACACTATTGTTTTTAGCAATTCAACGTTAACAAAGTTAATAGAATATAATTGGTGAAAGTAACACAAATGATTTATAAAACGAAAGTCAAGCAATAAAAAGTTAAAGTTTGTATTTTGAAAAATAAATCAAGTCAAGTCACATAAAACAAAGACAGGTTGAAACGCTCACACATGGACATACACACAAATGTTTTGGTAACTCGGAATAGTCCAGAGTAAAGCTATATTTTCTTGATACGGAATGTCCAATACATCTAATGTTCACGTCCGGGATAGTCCACGGCAGTTTTATCACACATACGCAATTATCATACAAGTAGAACGCTCTTTGAGGTTGAGGATTGACACTTATTCCTTAGATAAATACTGAGTGACAAATTCCTTTTTACTGTCTTAACTTAACTTGATAGGTAAATAATTTTAGCAAATGTTAAAAATAAGCATTAGAAATAATTCTTTTCATAAAATTCAATTCTGTTACATTTCAAATGAATTTGTAAAATTAACTTTATGACAATAGCTGTTCTTAAAAATTTGAGATGGATCACCAGAGAGCTACAGTGCTACACATACAGCATTATCTCAAATTCAGGCTCAGAAGGACTAGTACTATTAAAAACGATTGTAAGGAATGTTTAACTGTAGAAAAATTTAAGGAATGTGCTAGAGACACACGGTAAATAATATTTTTAGATTCAAGCAGTTGAAAAACACGGATATTGAATATAGCTTCAGCGCAATTTTTTCTAATATTTTCTATTTTTTTATTATTCGTATTTCTCAATTTATCATGTTCAAATAACGTGTATTATTTTTTATTAGGGCACATTAAACCTTATTTTTCAACCAGTCTGACAGTGTCCATCTGTCACGAGAACTTTAAACTTGATAATAACTATTGAATGAGTTGAATTAGGACTTTCATATTTCACATGTGCATTACTTGTGACATGTGATTTTCATATATACTGTGATTTTTAACCCCGTGACCTTGATCTTGGAGCTTGACCTACTTAAAAAATAACACTACTTTAAATTGACCATAACTATTGAAAGCTTTCATTTTATAAACATGTAATGTATTACCCGTGTCAACGCCTTTGAAAATTCATTATGATTTTTGACCCTTTGACCTTGAAGTTTAACAGGCTTTTCCAAAATTTAAACATTGCCTAAAATTGACCATGACTTTTGATAAAGAAAGGATAACGCTTTCATACCTAGATTTACACATGTATATACGTATTAGCTTTGACAAGGCCTATCGAAAAAAGTATAGCTTAAGAATTCGTCAATACGGTAGCACACAAATTGGCTTTGCTTTTCACCAGCGTGTGTCATGGTGTGACGTAAGGTCATTTTAACAAGGTCAAGGTTGCAAACATTCCTTTACTATCTTTTTTAATAGTAAAACATAAATAAAATGAGATCTACCCTTAAAAGATTGCTTTAACATTAGAACGTGGCATGACCTTGACCCAAGGTCATTTCTCCCTGTCCGCAGCTCCGACGGAAGACCTACTCGTTGCTTTGCAACGAGCTCGGCTCTAGTTTTTTCATAATCTTTTTTATCATGTCATGTCATGCATGTATTTTAAAAATATTAAAGCCTCAAATCTTCAAACAAAATCTACAGTAAAGTTTCATAGTAAATTAAAGTATATATATTCAAGAAGTGGTGTGAATCAGATGTGGATACTAAAAAATTTTAAAGAACTTTTGGACACTTTGAAATCCCAAGACTTTACAAAAATCAACGGCTTAAAAACTTACGACTTTTCAACTTTATACACAACAATTCCCCACGACAAATTAAGATCCAGGCTTTTTGATATCATTGACAGCTGCTTCTTCAATAAAAATGGAACTCGTAAATTTACTCACCTCGTCATTGGTCATTTGCAAAATTATTTTGTTAAAACAGATTCTGATTGCACACATCAGTACTCTGAAGTTGACAAATATGCTTGAATTTCTGATTGACAACATCTATGTGGTTTTTGAAAACAAGGTATTTCAACAATCTATTGGAATTCCCATGGGTACAAATTAATTGCGCTCCGTTATTAATAGACTTATTTTTATATTCATATGAAGCAGAATTTATGCAAAATCTTATGCGTGAAAAGAAGAAAACACTTGCTGTATGAAAAATTTCCAAAACGAGGTAAATTATTGACAAGCAAGTTGACGAAACAAGAATATCAGCAGTCTCGTTTAAAGTCATCATTTCGTAAGTTCTATGGTCGATACAAAGACCTTTAGCAAATACAGTTTATCACTGAGTCAAATGCTGGCTGACATATTTCATACCAATTGTTAGTCCATTATTTATGCACTGAATTGACGACGGATTTTTTCCATTATTTTTTAAATATTTTCCGGATATTGTAACAAAGATCTGATAAATTTAACCCATTCTGACAAATTGTCAATGTCTTCTTTTTCATTTCTGGTCCATCACCTGGCGAAATTTCCTAAAAAATCCATAATTTTTACGAAATTTGGACGCCAGTTGAAGGGTCCCCTATATAATTATATAGGATTTTTTTTGAATTAGTGATCAAAGGTCCTTATTATTCATATTATTTACGTCACGTGCAATAACGTGTCCAGCAGAACTATAGGTATAGGGTGAAGAAGAACACGATGCGGCATTATATGCAGGTTTAAGTATTTGGTATCCAGGCCCTGTAAAGTTTTCTTGTAATTTAAAGTTTGGAAGTAATAGTCGATGTATATTTATTGGAAATACAAGGTGTTATCTTTAACTTGAAATACGGTGGAATGCCCTTTTGTGATGAAGAATATTACATTAATTTACCGCACCAATTCCTTTGTTTGCCTATTGAAGGTTGAGGGAAAGACCGCTGTGTTGCAACCACTATTGAAATAACGACCACTATTGAAATAATTATCATTATGGTTGAGAGTGCATTTCAATAACAAACATAGGTTGCAACTACTATTGAAATACGACCACTATTGAAATAATTATTTCAATAGTGGTTGAGAGTGCATTTCAATAGCAAACTAGTAAGTAACCACTATTGAAATACGACCACTATTGAAATAATTATATCAATAGTGGTTGAGAACGTATTTCAATAACAAACATAGGTAATATCCCCAATTAAAATACGACCACTATGGAAATAATTATTTCAATAGTGGGTGAGATTCATTTCAAGAATTGACAATATTTTTTTTTCATTTCACTTGCATAATGCTCAAGTATTGAAAGAAAAGTTTCACCGCGTAATTTTAAATTTTTATCCAAAATTTCACAAAAATTGAATTTCGGGTGATAAATATATAGATTAATAATTAAAGTGTATACATCAATAAGGGTGGTTTTGGTGAGGCAAAATTTTGAACAACACGGAAGGTTTACAATTTCTTTATATTCTAGAAATTTATTATTTACATCATTTTCAATGAAATCAGACCAAAAAATACATATCAATCCAGGCATCCATATTTTGTTTGTATCAACTTTCCTCAAACGATCATAGATTTAGATAGTTATTAAAATCATAATTTCAAAAGTGATTTAAATAATTATTTTGATAGTTGCTGATAATACTTCATACCTAAAACCATAATTTAATCCACATTGAAATCTTTATTTCCAGTGAGAACATTATTTCATTAGTGGTTGCAACCTATGTTTGTTGTTGAAATTAATCACCCACTATATTGAAATAATTATTTTAATAGTGGTCGTATTTCAATTTTGGTTATTACCTATGTTTGTTATTCAAATGCACTCTCAACCACTATTGATATAATTATTTCAATAGTGGGCGTATTTAATAGTGGTTTCTAACTATGTTTGCTATTGAAATGCACTCTCAACCACTATTGATATAATTATTTCAATAGTGGTCGTTATTTCAATAGTGGTTACAACACCGCTGCATCTTCACTTAAACACTGGAAATTTAAAACCCTATCATTTCCATTATCATAGATAAAATGGTAGAGTCCAGGTTTTGCTATGGTTTAACCGAAATATGTGACAAATCAAAAAGTAAATTAGCGCGAGCATTATGACACTATGTAACAAAGATTCTGTGAAAGTCTAATTAAATTTTATTCGGTGGTATAAGAGGAGTTGTGGACATGGTACTAGAATTGTAATAGACGGACGTACATCTAGTCACGGATAAGATACAATTACTGGTTTGACCAGTCACTAAATACCTCCTGGTTTTCAAGCAAGGGGTATAATAGTCACCTTTACATTGAAGAAATGTACGGAAAAGGAACATATTAATCACTGTGTTTATTATAGTTATCTGGAACTATTCTGGTATACACGCTTTTGTATAGTTAAATGCTTTTTCTGAAGTTTGTTCTTGTTGCTTGAATCGGATAAGGAAATACTTAGGCTAACTGAATTTGCCATTAATTGGTAAATTTATGAGGTAAATGACAAGGAGTTAAACAAAATAATGTATAATATAAGATTAGTTACAATAATGTACAGTAAAATCTGGAATAATGCCAACTGAATAATTTT
Source organism: Saccostrea cuccullata (assembly GCF_032062105.1). Lineage (NCBI taxonomy): Eukaryota > Metazoa > Mollusca > Bivalvia > Ostreida > Ostreidae > Saccostrea > Saccostrea cuccullata. The sequence goes on from NW_026930275.1 coordinate 33,958, forward strand.
AATTTAGATTTTTTTCATTTCCGAAAATCTAAGTGATATAGGAAGAAAAATTGTGTAATTCTTACATTATGTAAATGGCTTACCTATTTTACAGTAGGTGTGAGCGGTGACGACACATTTTTGTGGATTACCAGGACAATGAGCTGTACAGTCTGATCCATAGTAACCCTCAGAACAGTACGCCTTGTACGTTATCTGGATACTGAAATGACAGTCTAATTTGACATTTTTGTAGTAAAAAAATAGTTTTTAAAGTTGATGTCTTATTGTGAGAATCGTTTTTAGTGGATGTGAATAGAGAAAAAAAAATAACATACGAAAAAGAATTGTTGGCCGAAAAAAAATTTGATGCCAATTTCTTCTGTTGCCAGTTTTGAGAGAGTATGTTGTTTCCTATTTTGAGACTGTCAAAGAAGTCTGTCTTGTAGATGAGCGGTGAAGAGGAGTGTTGTAAATGTCCACTCTCACTGATATCTTGTCCAAATAATTTTTCTGAGTTTATAAGATAAAAGAGTTATTGAATTTTTGTTTACTAAGAAATTGAAAAAAAATATCCCGCTGTACATATTTGTTTTCAGGAGGATTTACCCAAGAATCAATTTCTAAAAACTGGAGGTTCGTTGTATTTCCGAGTTTAGAACCATAAATAACGTCCTGTCGTCCCATGTCTAATGTTGTAGTAAAACCTGACCGACAGGAGTGATTTCTGTTTCTGTAGCAATAAAAATAAAATAATCAAAATCTGTGTGCGTTTGTTCGACGTTATCAAAGTCGGAAAAGCCAGCCATCACTTACTTGAGACATACGGTGAGTACAGGTTTACACAACTTGGTACACTGGATACCCGTCACACCCTGACAACATCTTCCGCCGTGAAGTTTATTATCGGTACTCCTCACTTCATCTACGTCGATGAAGAAAGTTATCTTCGCAATTGCCACCTTAGAAAAAATACAGAAATTAAACGTATATTAATTTGTCAACATTTTACAAGTTTCATTTTTCACCCCTGAAGTTTTTAAGGGCTCGAAATCGTTCAGCTCCAGACTGTTTTAATGGATTTTTTGACGGGTCTTAGTATGTAATAAACATCACAACATCTTACAATAAAACAAATATATCAAATTAATTTCTTTGTAAGAATTTGAAGTGTTTTGTTTCATATAGGTTATAGAATTTTTAATGAAAAAGTTTCATATTTACTAAATATTTGTGGAAATTAAAACTGTGTTCGGGGCCCTAATGTAGATTTTCCGCAACTTCCATGGAATTCCAAGGCATATTCCATGGAATTCCATGGAATTTTTGTTCTGCAGAATTCTTAGGAATTCTCCGGAGTATTGGGACGGGACTTTTTTCGGAATGATTTGGAATTTTGAATCTAGCCTGGAAAAGAGCGGAACAATTCCAGAAAGGAAATTTGCGGAGGAAATCCATGGAATTCCAGATATTTGTAAATCTAAGGAATTCCATGGAAATCCATGGAATTCCAGGATTACAAATTCCAAATACAATACAATGAAAACTGAAATAATTAGTGCCACATAATTACAAAAAAAATTGATAACATCACAATTTTACATAGATCAAATCTATATTTGCAAAATAAAAAATTTACTGTTTCTTTTACAACGGTTTTTGAGACAAATATTGCATATACCTCTCAGATGTACAATATAAGCACTTTTTAAATGTATTCTCACTGAAAGTATTTAACATCAAAGGTTATTAACAAAAAATATCCAGAGAAAAATATGATTACTGGAGGATCGCCTTGGTTAAATCAATGATAATCATGTTATAATATACCAGTATTTTAGAAACGCCAGTCTACATTTCTAAATAAGAAGTTAGTTTATTAATTACATCGGCCATGGAATTGGAGAGGCTGATTAAACCTCAACAGGGTATACATTGATATCCCATGAAATTAATAATTGGTCATGTTAGAGGGTTGACAGATAATTGGTGTCACGAACGGATTCACTTTCAGGACGAATTTAAGGCTCAGAAAGTTGGATGTTGATCATACCCACAGACACTTCAAATTTCAAAGCACTTTTCGCATAATATCTCAAAATATATAAATAACTTGGCATTTAAACCAGTTACGATTAATAGATCATTTTTTTTCCAACATTCCTCCGTTTATCCGAAACCCTCCGAGGTCAACCAGTGTATACACACGGCGGCAAATTCAAAGTCTACGGGGATTTAACATGGTAAACTCGTCCATTAACGTCTAGGTTACGGGGCCGGAACCAGTTTTCGAAGGGAGTAGTCGTCCTTTGCAGAATAAATTTACAAAAATCTTTAAAAATTAAAGGAATTCATTTAAATTGCTTTTATTGATAAAATAACCTTTACTTCGAAATAAAATATATTTTAACAGCATTTACAAAATTTAATAATAAACTGCGAGAAAATAGTCCGAATCTAACGAAGTACAACTTGTGGATAATGGATGTTGACATGATGATGCAAGCTCGCCAGTGTTTAAAAACGTAAGACGGTAAGTTGTTTATTTAATCTATGGTATTTTTATGTAGCTGTTGTTGTTTTACTAGCTTATATACACACAAGAAAGAAGTGTCTACAAATGATCAGAATATATATTTATTTTATTACGCGTGACATGCTGACATTTAGATATCTGCTTAGGGCTCATGGTAAACCGTTAGTGCTATAACGGTCTGTATGTAAGCCAATGTGTGAAAAATGTAAAAGGGGTATATCTATGATTATAATGGAAGAAGAAGATGGTTAAACAATTAGGTAAAATGATACCAAATGGAAATAACAGCTGATTAACACAGTAACTAATTTTTTAAATTTTATTTCTACTTTCATTTTCAATTATAACATTTCATGTGGACATGCATTTGGCAGATTAATATATGTAATAAAAAAACAAGTATATACTGACAAAACGTCAGAAATACTCAAGCTGTAGAAAGTGAATTAGGAAGTGCCATTAATATCCTAAAATGGTATAAGATGAGGGCTGAGTTCAATCTTCTGTTGAATAAACTACATACATGTACATGAAACAAAATTCATCTATTGAATTTAATTAGAAGAAATATAATTAATCGTACTACTTTTTAAGATGAATTTACGTGACACACTTATTTTAGGAATGTTTTATAGAGCATAGTAACGTTGCCGTTTCTTAATTAATGAAATTATTTTTTTGTAGACTTTTGCATGGTATACTGCAAACTATATTAAGTTTTTGTATTTTTTGCCTTGCATTCAATATATGACATCAATCTAAATCGCTTGCTACAAGCCTGTAGAAAGTTTTTTTTTCAAAAAGGATAGGGGGCTTCGGGTGCACAAATCCACGTGACTAACGGGTTCATCCATTATGGCCAAAATGTACGATCCTCTCCTACGCCGAACCGTGGCTTGAGACGATGGCCTAGCTGAGCGGCATGCCCTAATGTATAATATATTCCTTATGAATCCAAAAGAATTTCTTATAAAAAAAGGTTCCGTCACTAAAGCTAAAGATAAAACGAGAAATTAACATTGATTTGTGCTTTTATTTTCCTGTCACTCAAAGTACACATCATTTGCAGGCCCGTGAAAAGCAATTTCAGTTGGGGGGTACAGCCATACATTTTCTGGCCATGCATTGTAGAATTTGTTAACGATGGTATAACCTGCGTCACCTTTCAGAGTCTGCAGTGGACTCGTCCAAGTGTGCTTCATCGGTGATTGTAAAAAGTTACCTGAGATTCCTACGCAAAGGAAAACGCGAAAATCTCTGTATATAGATACTGTTGCGGCTGCGGAGCTTTTCATTGTTCATTCGCCATAGAATAAATGCGATATTCACACTTAATATCTTTGAACATACAGACGTTTTCAAGATAAGCTTCATTTTTGTTTCTAGAAATATCTTCATCTACAAATATGATATATTTGTGTGTTTTTAAACTGAGTAAATCTAGGACCTAGCATCGTTTTAGATAACTCAAGCCCCTCTAGGGCTTGAGTAAATTAAGCAAGAGATCTAAAGTGCATTTTTATTTTTACATTTATGTGTAGTATCAACACTCTGGAGACCTTCATTACTAAATAAATTCTGTAGCCTCCAGTATACTCATAAATGTGTACAATATATATTGAGTTTAACTTTAAATGTTAAGATTTGTAGCTTTTGATGAGGGATATAATTTCATTTCCAGATCTGCAAGATCATGGTATGAAACTAAAATGTAAACAAAAATATTGGTCACGAGCTGATGTTACAACCTCAAAGGGGTGAGACAGAAATTCTCTATATTATAGCTATTGCATTTATATATATGTATGTCAGGAAATCCTTTTTCCATATAGAAAAGTTTGGAACATGTAGATCGACACATAAATGTTACAGACCATTCAAAATTTCATCAGATATACCGTGTATACTCGCCTCTAATTTTTTTTTTGGGGGGGGGGGGAGTTAAACTTTGGTCCAAAATTCTTAGTCTGACTTATAGGTGAGTTATGAAAAAGGTTGGTATCTTTTAGGGTCAATCGGACTCAATCCCTCTCTTATTTACAAGCTTAAAAAATGCAACCAACTTATAGGCCAGTATGCACGGTACTCAATTGAAATAATAATTCTTCTGTCAATATTTCCATGCTGTAATTGTCTTTTACATGTTTTAACATTTGTTTAATATGACATATGAGGCCATCTTAAAAAATTGTTTAGTTGCCCTCTCGACCAACTGACTAAATATTGGCCCAACTCAAAACTTTTTTTTTCAAATTTCAGGGCATTTTTTCCTTCTTCTTTTTTATTCCCTTTATCCCACCAACAAATTTGTTGAAATTCCCTGTATGAAATGTTCCGCCTGGAATATAGGGGGAATTGAGGCGTACTTGGAGAGTCGTCAATTTGTCTCTCTACATATATGGTGATACACAGGTTCCGGGCGTAACTTAGGCGGAAACCAAGCTTAAATGGGCAAGGAATTTGAGGCGAAAAATGCAAATGAGCTACGCCCGTAAAAATAAATGACGCCCGTAAAAAAATTACGCCTGGAAACTAAAATGACGCCTGGAATAGAATTACGCCTGGAATGTCCTTATTATTATATAATACTATGTGACCTAAAAACCTATATATTTACCATGTTAACAAAGAAAAACATTCAGATTATGATTTACAATGTTAAAGCTAAAAATTTAGCTTTTTGAACTGTAAGAAAACATAATGACAGGTCATTAACATATATCATTAACAAGTATAGAAAAATAACAGGAATTTTGTGCATTAGGGACACTAAAACATGACCACCATGATTGAGTGTGTATTTAGAATTAAACTTTTTTACAATACCTGCATGTACATTTTATCACTTCAATAATTATATTGAAACATTTTAGTTACTGACTGAATACAATTCTTCATTTACTCAGCAGTTTACAGTTAGATTCTCACTGCAGCCTCTATCAGACTGATATTTCTCAGAATGTGTGCAAGGACAAACTCAAATATCTAAAGTAATTTTAGGGTCAACCAGTTATAACTATCATTGTACATAATCATAATCAAATTTACTCAAATAGGTACTAGATATTCATGATCACACTTACCAGCAGAGTACACTGTGTCATCCTCAAAAAGTGTAAAAGCCTTAACATTGAGATATCTGCATTTCCTGTTTCACTCACACTAAAACTTCTCCTTTATGATCAAATTCAAACTTAACCTCCTATCTGAAATGACCCTTAATTGATAATTAAATTGACCAATCAGAGGCTTTTACTTCTCCTGAAAGTTCCAGGCGTAATTTTTGTTTCTATTTTCCTGCCATTTTACGCCCGGAAAATCTGAACTTGCCAATTGACGCCCGGAAATTACAAATGACGCCTGTAACACGTCTCTTCTACTGAGGCGTAACACTTTGAAAATTCCGTCTCCGCCTCAAGTACGCCTGGAATTTGTCAATTCCTGCTCAATTCCACCCAAATTCCAGGCGGAATCCGCCTTTTAGAATTCATACAGGTCTATGGAAAATTTTTTTTTCCCACCTATTCATCGGACCAATAATTTTACCTTGATTCAGGGAGGGGGCAAACAAACATTATTTTAAAGATGGCCTGGCAGTAATAATTTATTGGTCTGATACATAAAACACTTGGTCATAGGCTCATAGCTATGTCTCAGGTTTAAACCTCTCCTTGCTTGAAAGAGATGATGATTATCTTTGCTAATTTGACACAATGTTTTTGTAGCACAGGGGATGATAAATCCCATTGCCCGACACCCAATGCTAGTGAATTTTAGGGATGGACAACTGAAGTTTTGTCAACTACTTGCCCGTTGGCAAGTAACTTATCAAAAATAAAATCAGTATGTAAGCCATAAAGCTGGGCATAGGGGATTCTAATGATTTACCCATGCAGTATTTGTCTTCCTTTTTTTTTTATTAAATTCATAAATAGTACAATATTAGTTTTTGGTAGAACAAGCAAAAATTTAGTTAGGGCAAGTAAATTTTTACTATGTTCTTACCCTTGGACAGGTGCCTTAAAAATCTATTTGTCAGCCCCTGTAACATGTCAATCACTGGACACCACATTACTGAGTTATGCATAGCACATTGTCTAAGGATTTCAATATTAAAAAACAAAACAAAACATGGTATGGAATAACAGTAAATAATATTTATTTTAAAATAAAAAAAACATTGTACATACATTATATTTAGTTTATAAACAGTCTCAGCTAATTATTTAAATGTCTATAAACAATTATTTTTTACTTTGCAATAAAGTTAATATGTGAATTGCCAAATATTTTTTATACAAAAATTGTGATAATGATTTAAGAATACATTATAAAAAAAAACTCAGGGCTTAATTAACGAGTTAATCAGCCTAGCATTGAAATTCTCCTTAAATATTTTGCACACAGAAACCTGCTATACTGGT